>NC_048595.1:417566229-417578729 GCF_003668045.3 Cricetulus griseus
GATGTGGAGATCTGGCCAGAGTCATTGGGAAGAATGGTTATAGATGGTTGTGAGCCACCATGTGGCCCTGGGAACTGAACCTAGGTCTTCTGGAAGAGCAGCCAGTGCTCTTAACTGCTAAGCCATTCCTCCAGCCCAACTGGGAAGAATGGTATGGGAACCATCAGCAAAGCTTTCGAGAAAAAGCGTTTCCCCAACTTGTAGTGTAGACCCTTGTGCTTAGCTCCATTTAGTTACTTGACTTTATTGTTTCTTCCTGAGGGAGAACTGGAAACGAATAATTGGATCTATACTGTATCATTTATGGTTTACTAGAAGTAACAATGCTCAGGTGAAGTGTGTAATTACTGGACCCCAATTCTCATTTTGCATCTCAGATTAACTCTTAACTAAACCACATATGGCCACCATAAGTTAAAGACCCATCTGTCCCAGAGAGACACTGAATTGAAAGCAGTCCACTGAGTTGTAGCTAGTATTCCAAGGAGCAGAGTGGCAGACTGGGTTGCTGTGGGTGCTGTCTTCAGGAAGCTAGTTTTCAGGATAGTTAGTGCTACTGTTACATAAGCAATTCTGGGGAAAAATGGCATTGAGTCACAGACAATAAGCAGGAACCTTGATTTATTTACTTTCCAAAGCTTGTGTCTCATTCTCCCTCTCCTCCCCTTTGCCGTCCCTCCTGCTCTATCCTTTTCCTTCCCCTCCTCTTTCTTCTCCCTTCTTCTCCTCCTTCAGGGCTGGGAATTGAATCTAGGGCCTCATGCATTCTGGGCAAATGCTCCATCATTGAGCCATGTTCCTGGCTTCTCTATTCTTTTCTCTCATTGAAATTATTTTGTGGGTGTTTAGTCATTCTTGCTGGAGAGACAGAATATGTTCTTACTTTAGGACAAAAGAGTTGGAGAGAAAAGAGGCCCTATTTGGAGTTGTGCAGTTTGGTGATGTAGGGATTTATGAGGAAAAAGAGGAAGGTGAGTCACACCTTAGCTACTAGATTAATGCATCAAATTAAATGCTACCATTCAGGAAGGCAGCAGAAAGAACCTGCTTCCATGGCAACTGTTGTCGTAGTTGGATTCTTACTCGTCTTTCACAAACTACATGAAAACCAAAGAATACAGCTGTTGTGATACTGGTAATGCTTTACTCATCTTTGAATAAAATGGCTCTGGAGGCTTGTAATTTTGCCTGTTTTTGTTGGCATTGTAAGTTGAATATACAGGAGAGTAATTACCAAAGGGTTAGAGTTTAGAAAATATTTAATGTAAATGTCCAAAGGTGTTTTGTCAGTGAGGTATTCACAGAGCCCTCCAGGGCTGCTAGATAATAACCAGGAGAAAATTTCCTTGGTCCCTTTCTCTCTCCTCATAATATTAAATGTGGCTTCTTTTCTTTGACTCCTCTTTAGAGTCTACAAAGAGCATTTCATCTCACACGAGTTGCAGCTTATTTATTGGAACGCCTGTTTAGGTCATTACTGTCTGTTGCTTCTCTTTCTCTTTTGTTCCCTTGTTTTCTGTATCAGACTTTAAGGGTACCTCAGGTTGAAGGACGATGAGAAAAGGAAGTAGATGAAACTGGAGTCTCTTTACAGAAGGCTAATTTGAAATGGAGTTCTTGCAGGAGATTTGCCAGAGGTCTCGTGGATCTTTCTCTTTGTCATTAGACTCAGTAATTGAATATTGGCTGGGTTTCTTTCAGACTCCATGTTCCCTCTCTCATGGTGAGGTTGGCATGAGAGAATGAAGTCAGACAGCGACCTGTTTCTTTTATTGGGAGATACTGATCTGTGGCCTGTGAGCTGCGTGTGCTTGGCTGATGTATTGGTCTCATTTCAGTAAACTCCTCCAAAGGACATGGCTTCAGCTTCCTAGTTTCTGCTAAAGATAGATTGGTTAGCAAAATACATTAGCATTTTTGGGGTGTATACATTTATCACCTTTATTGATGTCATGGAATGCTTGATGATGCATTGTCAAGTTTGATTCTCACCACAATCTACACTGCAGCTTAACTCTCTGGAATGGAAGACAGTCTGTGTTTTGCTTTAAAAGCATGTTTCTGATGCATCGGTTCATTAGCAAGCATTAGAAACACTTGGCAATTTCATCTTATTAAGTCCTTGAGCTATCTGAATTCTAGTACTCTTTACATGTCGAGACTCCTTCATAAGCTATCGTCATTATTTCCAGTCTCCAAAATCCCCCCTTCAAATTCTGATATACTTGTCCATACCCCGAATTTGATGGTTAATCATGCTCATATGCCCCATGATGACAAATAGTTTTGTTATTATTTAATTGGTGCATTATATTTGTACTCACTTGTTTCTCCTCCCCTGTCCCAGATGATCTTTTTTTTTAAACATGAATCTCAATTTTTCTATAACCTCACATCTTCCACAGCAGCTCATACAAGGTAGATTTTTTATTCAAATTTGTTAGTGGGTTAACTCATAATACCGTGCATTAGAATACAGTAGATGGAACACATGAATATATTCTCTTCCACGGACTACCTATTTAAATGTAACTTGGCAAGAATTGTTCAGCAAATTACCTTAATTTGCAAAACTGCCTTCGTGAAACGTTTGCAGCTGTTTCACTTCGTAGGAAAATGATTCATATTGTTTCAAAGACACAGCACTTGAACAAGGTCAAAGAATAATCTATAATGGTAGTGAGTAATAAAAATATAACATTTTCAAACTTTGCATAGTACAAGTGCACATAGGAATTTGCTAGACGGTAACCAGATATACTGGGAGGGGACTTTGAGGTGAACTGACATGTTAATATATTCTTCTTTTTTTTCTCTCCTTTCTCAGTCTCTGTTGCTCTTTTCTAAATTATTTAGCTGTTTCAATGTGATCAACCTTTCCTAGCAAGTTTCTGTTACATTGTGATCTAATTTAACCCTCATACACATCCCTGTGGTAAGCTATTGTTATTTATATTTTAATGGCTAGAACTACTATTGAGGTTTGAAGATTTAAGGACTTCTGACATGGACTTGGCACTTCTTACCAAACTGAAGCTAATATTGTACACTCCTTTGATGTACGACCTTGGACAAGAATGTCACTTAACCTTCTATACCTTAATTTTTTTTCTTTATATGAAAAGTCGTAAGAACATCTGCCCTGCCAACTTCTTGGACATTCTGGGTAGACATGACAGTGCTCTGGGATGATTAAAACCCTAGAAAGGGATGAATATGTCACTTAAATCTGTTTCTACTTTTAAATTTTGTCTGTATATGTGTGTTGAGTGTATGTTTGTGAGTGTGAGTGCAATGTCTGCAGAGACCAGAGAGGATGTTGAGTTACAAGGGGTGTGAGCGGTCTGATGAAGGTGCTGGGAACTGAACTCAGGTCCTCTGTAAGAACTATTAGTGTTCATAACTACAAAATCTTTCCAGCCCTTAATAAGTCACTTTTAATGTTTCCCTTATTACTGAATGAATAAGTGTCTCCGTAAATAACAGAACACATTTAAGAGAAAACTACTTACAGATTGTCCTCTGCTTCCCAAGCCACAGTGGGGTAGAGCATATACACGTATGTAAAGAGGCATGGAGATTGACATCACAGACCTTCTGTTCTGTAACTTTCTTAATTTTTACTCTTCTGAAATTGGCTTTTGTAAGTGGAAAGTGTAGACCTTCTATTTCCCAGCTTTAGTTCTTGTGATAGGTACACTCTAGAGAGCTCAACTCCCACAAAAGGCAGTGAATACCACGTGAAACATGGTTTCATGACAACGTGGGTATCCTCAAATGACCGCTTTTTAATTTGTTTTTATAGGTGGTAGATATATTTCTCCTCATTTTAATCTCTATTAATTGCTCTTGAATATGTCTCAAGAACAGCTCACTGCGCCTCTTCAGTGTATGCAGTGTGCCTGACCCAAGCTGTCTGTGCTTGGTATTGTGTGATGGTAAAGCATACAACTGGCACCTGACCTAGGAAGGGATGGGCTTCTAAAGTTGCTTAATATGGGTAGCATTAGGTGCCATCTACTAGTAAGAAAGAAAGGAAGGAAGGAAGGGAGAAGGAAGGGAGAAGGAAGGGAGAAGGAAGGGAGGAGGAAGGAAAGAGGGAGGGAGGAAGGGAAGGAGGGAGGGAAGGAAGGAAGAAAGAAAGGAAGGAAGGAAGGAAGGAAGGAAGGAAGGAAGGATCCAGAAGGACAAGAGTACTGCTAAGACTCTTGAATTGTCTCTAGCGAAGGAGGCTGTGTGTATAATTGCGGTTAGTGTTTTTGTTTATGGAGCTCCTGCAATTTCCCTGGGCCAGATTCTTAGTCACAAGAAAAGTAGCGAAGTGCTGAGACAACAGATGTTTCCAGTCCTCCAGGGTGGTAATTCTTAGCCCAGCGATGCACTCCTTCTTGTGAAATGATGCTTCTTGCCTATAAAACTCTGTGTCCTTCCCCAGTACCATTACTGACAATGTCCTTATAAAAGTAAGGCTGTTTAACAGGCGTCCTGAAGGAGAAAACAGCTGACCTCTTGTGGGGTTCACCAGTTCTCTCTGAAGTAGTCTGAGGTGCTCATTTTATATAAACCCCACCATGTCATCCCTTCTTTTTAAGAGAGGAACAATAGTTCCAGTAGCCTTTGTATTTTCAGTGATGTGTAGCATCTTGTTAATTCTACACTCATGTTAGAGCAGTCAGAAGTGGTGTACTGTCTTACTCAAAACCCTACTCATTTCTGCTAGTCATCTAATTTCTTACCCCTTGAGTAAGGGGTAAGAAATTAGGGTAAGGGGTGTGTGTGTGTGCATGTGTGTGTGCAAAACCATATAGATATATATGTATGCATGTATGTATGTAAATAGAAATGTATAATCCAGGCTTGATTTTTTTTTTTTTTTTTTTTTTTGCTGTATAATCTTGGCACTTGGGATGCAGTGGCAGGAATTCGGACTGCCCTCAGGTACAGCATGAGTATGAGTCTACCCTGACCGATTGGGAACTAGCTTCAAAGCCAGGTGTTGTGGCGCTCGCCTTTAATTCCAGCACTCGGGAGGCAGAGGCAGGTGGATCTCTAAGTTTAAGGCCACCCTGGTCTACAGAGGAGTTCCACAACAGCCACAGAGAAACCTTGTCTTGAACAAACAAATAAGTAAGCAACCCTCTTCCTGAACCCAAATCAAACAATCCCCCCCCCCCCGAAAGAACTTGTCTTAAAGGTTAAAAAGATGTGCATATATAAACATACAGATGCAGTAGAGGGGGACTCACTGGACCTGATTATAAAGTATATTTCAAATTTAAAACTGTATAATTTTGTTAATAAAATCTTCTAAATGGAAATGCAATAACTGAGTTCTGAAATTCAAATCTGTTGAAGTGTGGTATCAAGGACGGTATAGGACTAACAAGAGGATAAGGAAAGCAGCCCCTGTCAGGGCCTTAGTGGGTGGAATCTGTGCTGTGCAGACCTTTGCATTGCGAAAAGCAGCAGGAAGGTAAACGGAATGTAAGAAAAATATATGGTTTAAAATGGACACAACTCTATTACGTGAATTTACAGTTGTTTTAAGATAATACGAGCAGGGAGATCAATATGTGGAAGAAACTTATTTTTATAAAAAAATGTGCTACTTGCCTGCTAGAAATGAAATGTCAAATTGTTAAAATATCTCTGGTGATAAAGATAACGAACCGTATTTTCTCCCCTGTGGAAAACAGGCACATTGTTGCTGTCGGGGTTGATTATCTCGGCTCTTCTGGAGAGTAACTGACTCATATATTCCGAGAGTGATGACGGTGGTGGTGTGAACTAGATGCTGCGGAGTGAACTCCAGGCGTGAGCATTTGGAGGAAAGGTGGCGGACTTGGCCGCACATGCACATTTGCTGTCATAGGTCACTGAGCATGTCACACAAGGACTTCCAGTGGGCAGCCCACCTTTCCAGATCCATTGACTTTTACTCTGCAAGTTATTTGCCTACAGGGTACACAGGTTTTTAAAAATGTGAAAATGTGGGTTCTCTGTTCCCACACTCATTTTTTTTTTTTTTTTTTTTTTTTTTTTTTTGTTTTTTTTTTTTTTTTTTTTCTGAGACAGGGTTTCTCTGTGTAGCTTTGGAGCCTGTCCTGGGACTCGCTCTGGAGACCAGACTGGCCTCAAACTCACAGAGATCCACCTGCCTCTGCCTCCCGAGTGCTGGGATTAAAGGCATGCGCCACCAATGCCAGCTCCCACACTCATTTTTATGGACCCTGTTTTTGTAAATATGTCTTTGTCCCCTTCATAGGACGAGTCTTACTTCACCTTATGAAATTTTGTCCCCTTTGTAAGCGGAGTCTTAGTTACCTTCTGAAATTTTATTCTGGGAGCACTTGTCAGGGAAGTTGTTCCACAGTTGCTGTCCTGAGGCTACTTTGAGTGTGGCTCGACCTTGGTAGTGGTGGCTGTGTAGACATTGAGGCTGGATTCCCTGGAACTGTGCCTTCTCGCTGCATCCATCTTTATCTATGTGGTGTCTTCAGAGGCGCTTGTGCAGTGAACTTCCTGGAAGGGCAAAGGGCAAACCCAGTGTTACTTGCTAAGTCTTGCATTGGATTCCGTGACACTGAAGCTTGTTGTGTTGACTTGGGATAAACTTGGCAAAAATCAAGTTGTGCAAGTCCTAGCAGCTGCACAAAATGGGTTTGCTGTGTTGATCACCAGGCTACCCTATTTTCCAACGGGGTCCTCCTGGTGTTTATATTTGTCTCATTGCTTATTTGCTAGAACATAAGCTCTTCCTGGGTTGATAACAGGTTCTTAGAGTTTACAAAGAAACTTTAGGAGGTTACAGATCAGCTTGGCTAAGCCGGGTTGCCACAAGTGGACATTGTTCTGCTACGTAACATTTTTATGAGGACAATATGCTTAAGTCTCAGGAAATAAGTGCTGGATCTTTAAAAAAAAAAAGCTTTTGGAAACCATAGCAGAATAATCTCTTGTTTATTTATCTGTATAAATGTCTTTAAGCAAAAATTGATGGTGTGAGATACAAAATGAATTCATGCAAAGACTATGCAGTTTGTCCTGGTTATATAGAGGGTTCACAGCAGACAACAGGGACCTCATTGACAAGGCAGGCACTTCCTATTTTTATGTTTAGGTGCAGGAACCTCAGACATGTGTGATGATCTTGCTCTACATAGTTTGCATTTGGGATGGAGGCTGATGGTGTTAAGGTAGCAGGAACCACTTACTGGTTTGTATTTAAAATTAGTATGTGTTAATTGTCTTTAAAATTATATTTACTGACTTTATTGAGTAACTGGCAGTTGTGACTGACTGAAGTAAAAACCAGATTTATTGTTGATGCTTTTTATGGCTACGGCAAGATAATAGCCTTGACAATAAATGTTTGGTGAGTTATTTGAAGGTTTGGATGGTTTTGAGAAAGGGTCAGTAATCTATAATCATTTGCAAGACGCCTGTGAGGTGTTGTGGTGCTTACTGTCCTTGGAGGGAACAGAAGGAAGCAAACACCCCACTAGAGAGAGGAGGGGAAAATCTAAGTGTTCCTGCATCTCTGAGGACCAGAGTTCACGCCTAGAGTATGCATGATGGAGGGCGATTGGGATGCCTTTGAAGACTGGGGTACATTTGATAAATAATGTCAGAGAGGGCTGAGAGGAACCTGGAGTAGCAATGGAGGGAGCTGGGAATATATATAGTCCTTAGAGGGGATGTCTGGTGTGTTTAAGTTGGTCTCTAGTTACCAGGCAAAGAGCATTTCACCTGTTGTTTGGTACTCCCTCTACATTAGGAATGAGTCTAAATTGGTGTGGTTGTTGCATATATCCTTGTCTTTTTTCTTTTTTTTTTCTTTTTTTAACTTGATGGGATAACAAAGTAAGACTTTACGTTGGATAACACTTGGACAGCTCTTCATTGATTTATTAATTTACATTATTCAGGGAGCTTATTTGGCCTATGCTAATCTTTTAACACCTGCTAAATATGATTCTGGCTTAGATGGGATTATTGTTTGGTTTTGAATTAGGATATTGTTTGTGAATGTGTGACTCTTAAAGGAGGATATAAATGTTATCTTCCCGGGGGGCTATACTCCAAGTGCTTTCAGATGTCAGAAGGCTATGCCATCACATTTTACTGTCACATAGAGAAAGTTTCTCTTCCCACTGAAGGGCAGAGTGCTGGCATGGGTTCTTATTTAGGTGTGCAGCAAACTTCATTTGGGGCACAAAATAGTTCAAAGTCAAGCCTTAATTAGAGTTCAGCTAAATTTATCATGGTCCTTTGGAAGTCCAGCAGGACATGCTGCTGATTCTTGCCTCAGTGGGTTTGTTTTGGAGGATCTTTTATTAGCTCTTTGCTGCTTGAATAAGTAGGTCTTCCAACAGAACCAAGATGGGACATCTAGTCCTTTAAAGAAATTCAATGATATATAAAGATACATCAAAAGTCTACATAAAAATGCTGGTCCTGTAACTATCTCTTAAGGCTGTCCTTCTGTCTTTTTGCATTTAGGCTGTCCATCTGGCCCAGGCAAGCTTCCAGATCGAAGCCTTTGGCTCCAAGTTCATTCTTGACCTCATACTGAACAAGTAAGTATGCAGCAAATCCTCTTAGGAAGCAGGGACACTAACTTCATTTCTAAGATTCATCCAAAAAATTACTGTACTGAAGCAACTGATGTTTCCTAGTTGATTATGAGGCAAAGAAAACTTAAAGAAGTGTGAGAAGTCTAAATAGTAACTGTGTCTTTATTTCCTTTTCCTGAAGGAAGACATTTAACATGTTACGTGCCCCAAATGGAGAATATATATATATATATATATATATATATATATATATATATATATGGATTTTAATAACTTTCGTTGAGTTGTTGATAATTTGATACTCTCATACATATAAAAAGGAGACTCTGATTATTGTAACTTCTCCTGTGATAGTGTCCTTCCCACTTCAAATACCCACTCCTTTCCCCTTCAAGTTTTCTTTTCACATTCATTATCTTATTTTCTTTTTCTGAGACCCACTGAGTTTAGCCAGAATTGTCTATGTGACTTGGGGTTTTAAAATATCCACTGGAGTCTGGTGGGCTTATCAGTTGGCATATAACCAAAGCATTACCACCTCCCCCAGAATCCATCAATAGCCAGTAGTTCAGTAAAGAGAGGTAGGGCCCTTTGAGCCCTTCTCTGATTCATGATTGACAGTTGATGGGTCCAGTCTTGTCATATTATGATTTTAAATGGACTAAATATTTGAAGTAATGCTAGTTAACTAAATGCTAACTGTAGTAATCAGTATATAAGAAGCATAATAAACTACTGACTGAAGCATAATTAGACTTCAGTCTAGAAATTTCTTCCATTTTACTTTTTATAATGCAACACACGACTTATGTAGGAAGAAGACAGTAAACAATGACTCACAAGTATCTATTTTGAAAAGGTTCTTTGCTTCAGGATTCGCACTAATGTAGATTCTTTGAAACTTTGTACTGATGAAAATTTGCCCCATTGTCTCTGTGTCTGTGTTTACACTGATGTTTAAATGCTTCGTCCCAAGTTGGAACAGTTTGTACAGTTATTCTTGTGTGAAGTGTGAGCAAAAGCTCTTGCCTTAACCAGGATGGAAGCGGTCACGTCCAACCGGCCCCAAGCCTTTGGTGGCTTCCCACATGACTCTCCAGTTATAGACACTAGATAGGGTTTTCAGCTCTCATCAGTAGTTTATTCGGGGCTACATTTTATAAGAAACTATTGCTTAATGCTAGCAGACACTGTCATGCAGGTGACCGCCACCAACATGGGAGGAATTGCAGAAGACTATTGAATTTCTTGAATGCCAAATTCTGTCAGCTCTGCAGAAAAAAGTTGCGGAGTAAGCTTGGATGCTTCTTACTCAAGTGTTATTGCAGCTTTAAGTTAGAATGAGTCAGCAGAATTTCTGTGTTAAAGATATTGCAGGATTTCTTCCTTGGTTGAGTTCCAGTTCACCATGCTAGGTCAGCAGTGTGCCTGCATAAAAAATTGTCTTGCCAAGTCTTAGGCTATGTTGAGTACCAGGATGTGGCTAAATTTAGTCTGTCTCAGCCCTCTACTTACTCGATGCTACCTGGGGTGGAGGTTGCCATCAGGACTGCAGTGAACTTTGGAGGCCAGCTTCCCCTTGCACCACCAATGCTGCACTGACTGCTGTGTATTCTGAACATTAAAATGCCATGACCACAGCAGAACCTTCCAGTCAAAGAAGCAATGTCTGAGAAAGGGTCACATGGAATATTCCAGAGTACTTAGAGTTATAGAGGCAGACCACCTTCTAGACACAAACTGTCTCATCAAGAAACTTCTATGGGCTTTTTTTTTCTCTGCTTTGTCATCTGTGTCATACCAATTCTAATGATTTTTACCAACTGAAAACGTTGAACTATCCCATCCCTGCGCTTCTTACCACTGCCTGAGAACAAGAGTTCTGTTTATGGCCCCTGGCTTTTTACAGCCCATTGAAGTTTCTTGATGAAACAGTTTGTATCTAGAAGATAGCTGGCTAAAGCTGCAGCAGAGAAATGGGAGCTGGAGGGAGCCACTTTCTGAATCACTTCTGTGTAAACATTAGTGACAAATGTGTCTTCAAAGGAAGGACGAGAGGTAGAATAAAAAGAGCTGGGAGATGGCAGGAGATGGGGAGAGGAACCAGAGAAGGAGACAAGTAGTCTAGGGAGGTAAGGGGAGAGTGAGCAGGATAATGATGTTGACAGTTTCAAAACTGAAAGATGTGATTCACACCACTATCTGCAATAGAACGCTCTGGTAAGTTAAGAAGCAATAAGCATCCCTTGGATTTTCCAGTTGGTTTGTTGCTGGTGGTTCGAAGAGAAGCAGTTTTAGTGAAGCTTGGGTTGTTTTTGGGAGGCAGTCACAGAGCTAGCGATAAATGGGAGAACATAACTTGGAGACAGAAAATGTCCACTGGAGGACTGGCTGGGAGGAAGAGTCAGAGGAAGGTTGTAGTGAGTTATCCACCCTGCCCTCACCTGGACTGGGCGTGGTCACAGGTGTGGACATGACAGAGAGTGAGTTTTAGGTCTGGGGTCGAGGCAGGTGGCTCTCTCTTGCATCCAGTCTGGTCACAAGGAGTAGCCTGTGTGGATCCTTAGAGTGGGAACCTGAGGCGGCCATCTACTTCTTGTGTAAGTGACTTCTCCTGGAAATAAATTATGTTTAACCTATATTTGAACCTAGTCCCGTGAATCATTATCTGTGCCTCTGCAGAAGGTAGCAGTGTTTCCGTGATGATGGAACAAGTCGATGAACTAGGAGGTGGAGCTGATGAGTGAGGGGCTAATGACACAGAAGGGATAGTCTATGTAGCAGATGCTTACATACCATTGTCCATTGCATTGAAAACATACTGTGATTCGTGTGGCATGCTTTCTGTTGTCCCGTAGCTGCTCACTGGTCACTAATTTAGAAAATAACAGGACTTGCAGGTCATTGAAAATTTGGATGCTTATAGTTCTAAGCCGCACATGTTTAGCTGGAAGCTCCACCCAGCCTCACTCCTCCCATTCCAGACCATGCCCCAAAGAAAGCCCACCAAGGGTCAGCTTCTCTCTCTGGGATGGTCAAAATCATGCCTATAGGTTATTTAAGACCTGGTCCCCCAACCTGCCAGTGCTTCTCCCTCATGGTTTCTCCTCTTTCCCTGGGACCACCCAGGAGTGCACTGTGCATTAATTTAGCCTGATCTGATTTATTTTATCAGTGGAGAGACTTAATACACAGGTAAGAAAACCTTTCAACACAATTAGCTCCACGTCCCTCAGCATGCTTTCCTGTTTATTCAAAGGCACAAACATACCTATAATCTCAGCACTTGATTAGCAGAGGTAGAAGGATCTGATAAGTTCTAGGCCAGCTAGGGTGACATAGAAAGACCCAGTGATAAATAGTGAAGTCAATGCTGGTACACTACTGACCTATAGGCAGGACAGAGGATGAAGAATTCTCTCTGTGTAGCAATGTCCAAACATTCGAGGTTGTTATCCATGCAGGGACATAATTCTGGTGAGAGTCTTGACGGTGCTCAAAGGGAAGAGCTCTGCTTGGGTGAAAACTGTAGAGGTTCAACAGTAGGTGGCTGTAACCTAACTGGGCAGCTGCTGGTGTGGAACCTGGAGAGTAACAAGGTTGCTTTATTAGTAACCAAGTGAGCTGAGAGAAGCGACTCAGACTGGACGAGGTGGCAATGCTGAAAGCTGTGGTGGACCAGCAAGCATGGGAAGAGGATAGGCTGTGGGGTTCAGAGTGGCGCACAAGCCCCATGGCAGCCTTCTCCTTGCACAGAACATCACTGATGTGCTGTCATGTTCTTCTTTTCCTTGGGGGTGCTGTGTGGGTTCATGATGAGGAGGTGTGCTGGGGAATGGTGCATGGTGACAGTGTGAGGATTCAGATGACTTCAGGGGTCTCAGGGTCTCCCATGGATGGGGATGGCCCCCGTAAAGAGCTAAG
>NC_048595.1:419010477-419037977 GCF_003668045.3 Cricetulus griseus
TCTTGCTGACTGTGTCCTTTGCCTTACAGAAGCTTCTCAGTTTCAGGAGGTCCCATTTATCAATTGTTGATCTCAGTGTCTGTGCTACTGGTATTATGTTCAGGAAGCAGTCTCTTGTACCAATTTTTCAAGGGTATTTCCCACTTTCTCTTCTAATAGGTTCAGTATGGCTGGGTTTATGTTGAGGATTTTGATCCATTTTGACATAAGTTTTGTGCATGGCAATAGGCTTGGGTCTATTTGCAGTCTTCTACATGTCCGCATCCAGTTATGCCAGCACCATTTGTTGAAGACGTTCTCTTTATTCCATCATATAAATTTGGATTGTTTGTCAAAAATCAGGTGTTTGTAGGTATGTGGGTTAATATCAGAGTTTTCAACTCTATTCCATTGGTCTACCTGTCTATTTTTGTGCCAATACCAAGCTGTTTTCAGGACTATAGCTCTGTAATAGAGCTTGAAGTCAGGGATGGTGATGCCTCCAGAAGTTCCTCTATTGTACAGGGTTGTTTTGGCTATCCTGGGTCTTTTGTTTCTCCATATAAAGTTGAGAATTGTTCTTTCAAGGTCTGTGAAGAATTGTGTTGGGATTTTGATGGGGATTGCATTGAATCTGTAGATTGCTTTAGGGAAGATTGCCATTTTTACTATGTTGATCCTACCTATCCAAGAGCATGGGAGATCTTTCCATTTTAAGGTATCTTCTTTAATTTCTTTCTTTAGAGAGTCAAAATTCTTACGGTACAGGTCTTTTACTTTTTTGGTTAGTGTTACTCCAAGGTATTTTATGTTGTTTGTGGCAATTGTAAAGGGTGATGTATCTCTGATTTCTTTCTCCACCAATGTGTCATTGGTATATAGTAGGTCTACAGATTTTTTTGAGTTAATCTTGTATCCTGCCACTTTGCTGAAGGTGTTTATCAGCTGTAGGAGTTCCCTGGTAGAGTTTTTCGGGTCACTATCATATCATCTACAAGTAGTGAGAGTTTGACTTCTTCTTTTCTGATTTGTATTCCCTTGATCTCCTTTTGTTGTATTATTGCTCTAGCTAGAACTTTGAGGACAATATTGAAGAGGTATGGAGAGAGTGGACAGCCTTGTGTTGTTCCCGAATTTAGAGGAATTGCATTGAGTTTCTCTCCATTTAATTTGATGTTGGCTGTTGGCTTGCTGTATATTGCTTTTATTATGTTGAGGTATGTTCCTGTTATCCCTGATTTCTCCAAGACCTTTATCTTGAAGGGGTGTTGGATTTTGTCAAAGGCTTTTCGGCATCTACTGAGATGATCATGTTTTTTTTTTTTTCCTCAGTCTGTTTATATGGAGGATTACATTGATGGATTTTTGTATGTTGAACCATCCTTGCATCCCTGGGATGAAGCCTACTTGATCATGGTGGATTATTCTCTGATGTGTTCTTGGATTTGCTTTGCCAGTATTTTATTGAGAATTTCTGCATCATGAGGGATATTGGTCTGTAGTTCTCTTTCTTAGTTGTGTCTTTGTGTGGCTTGGGTATCAAGGTTATTGGAGCCTCATAAAAAGAGTTTGGCAATGACCCTTCTGCTTCTGTTGTGTGGAGTACTTTGAGGAGAATTGGTATTAACTGTTCCTTGAATTTCTGGTAGAATTCTGCACTGAATCCATCTGGCCCTGGGCTGTTTTTTGGTTGGGAGACTTCTAATGACTTCTTCTATTTCATTAGGGGTTATAGGCCTATTTAAGTTGCTTATCTGTTCTTGATTTAATTTTGGTACGTGAACTCTGTCCAGAAAATTGTCCATTTCCTTTAGATTTTCAAATTTTGTGGAATATAGGTTTTCAAAATATGACCTGATGATTCTGTGGATTTCCTCTGTGTCTATTGTTATGTCCCCCCTTTCATTCCTGATTTGATTAATTTTCATGTTCACTCTTTGCTGTTTGGTAAGTTTGGATAAAGGTTTGTCTATCTTGTTGATTTTCTTGAAGAACCAACTCTTTGTTATATTGATTTTTTTGTATTGTTTTCCTAGTTTCCATTTTATTGATTTCAGCCCTCAATTTGATTATTCCCTGGCGTCTGCTCCTCTGGGGTGTATTGGCTTCTTTGTGTTCTAAAGCTTTCAGTTGTACTGTTAATTCTCTAGTGTGATTATTTTACTGTTTCCTCATATGGGCAGGTAGTGCTATTGCTATGAACTTTCCTCTTAACAATGCTTTCAAAGTGTCCCATAGGTTTTGGTATGTTGTGTCTGCATTCTCACTGAATTCTAAGAAATCTTCAATTTCTTTTTTTATTTCTTCCTCAACCCAGGAATTGTACAATTGGGTGTTACTTAATTTCCATGAGTTTGTAGGTTTTCTGTAATTCGTGTTGTTGTTGAATTCTAACTTTAAAGCATGGTGATCTGATAAGATACAGGTGGTTATTTCAATTTTTTTTTGTACCTGTTGAGGTTTGCTATGTTGCCAAGTATGTGGTCGATTTTAGAGAAGGTTCCATGTGGCGCTGAGAAGAATGTAAATTGTTTTGTATTTGGATTGAATATTCTATAGATATCTGTTAAGTCCAATTGTGCCATAACTTCTATTAGTTCTTTGTTTCTTTGTTAAGTTTCTGTCTGGTGTTCCTGTCCAGTGGTGAGAGTGGGGTGTTTAAGTCTCCTGCTTTAAGTGTGTGCAGTTTTATGTGTGATTTGAGTTTTAGTAATGTTTCTTTTCCAAAATGGATGCCTTTGTATTTGGGGCATAAATGTTCAGAATTGAGACTTCATCCTCATGGATTTCTCCTGTGATGAGTAGGAAGTGACCTCCTTCATCTCTTTTGATTGATTTTAGTTTAAAGTCCAACAAATTTGTTGGATATTAGGATTGCTACCCCTGCTTGTTTCTTGGGTCCATTTGATTGGAAAATCTTTCCCCAACCTTTAAATCTTAGGTACCGTCTGTCTTTGAAGTTGAGGTGTGTTTCTTGTATGCAGCAGAAGGATGGATTCTGTCTTCTTATCCATTCTGATAATCTGTGTCTTTTTTTAAAAAATTATTTATTATGTATACAACATGCTGCTTCCATGTATATCCGCACACCAGAAGAGGGCACCAGATCTCATAACGGATGGTTGTGAGCCACCATGTGGTTGCTGGGAACTGAACTCAGGACCTCTGGAAGAGCAGTCAGTGCTCTTAACCTCTGAGCCATCTCTCAAGCCCAATCTGTGTCTTTTTATAGGCAAATTAAGACTATTAATGTTGATGGATATTAATGGCCATTGATTGTTCATTCTTGTTTGATTTTGATTTGGTAATAGTGTAGAAATTATATGTGGGATTCTATCCCTTTTTCCTTTTGGCTGTTGGTAAAGTAGGATTATCTATTGCCTATATTTTTCTGGTTGTAGTTAACTTCCTTAGGTTGCAGTTTTCCTTCCAGAACTTTCTGTAGGGCTGGATTGGTGGATACGTATTATTTGAATCTGGTTTTGTCATGGAATATCCTGTTTTCTCCATCTATATTGATTGAAAGCTTTGCTGGGTATAGTAGTCTGGGCTGGCATCCATGGTCTTTTAGTATAGGTAGAATATCTATCAGGACCTTCTGGCTTTCAGAGTCCTTGGAAAAGTCAGGTGTAATTCTGATAGGTTTGCCTTTATAAGTTACTTGATCTTTTTTCTTTGCTGCTCTTAATATTCTTTCTTTATTCTGTATGTTTGGTGTTTTGATTATTATGTGGCGAAGAAACCTTTTTTTTTTTGGTTCAGTCTATTTTGTGTTCTGTAGGCATCTTGTATTTTCATTGGCATGTCTTTCTTTAGGTTAGGAAAGTTTTCTTCTGTGATTTTGTTGAATATGTTTTCTTCACCTTTGAGTTGGATTTCTTCACCTTCTTCCATACCTATTATTCTTAGGTTTGGTTTTTCCACGGTATCCCATATTTTCTGGATATTTTGTGTTAGGGATTTGTTGGATTTAAGATTTTCTTTGGTTGATGAGTCTGTTTCTGCTACTGTGTCTTCAACTCCTGAGATTCTCTCTTCCATCTCTTGTATTCTATTGGTTATGCTTACATCTGTAGTTCCTGATCATTTACCCAGCTTTTCTATTTCCAGCATTCCCTCAGATTGTGCTTTCTTTATTGTCTCTATTTAAGTTTTTAGGTCTTGAACTGTTTCCTTGAGAGATTTGTTGATATCTTGTATTTCTTGGTTTGTTTTTTCTTCCATTTCTTTAAGGGATTTTCTCATGTCCTCTTTGAGGTCCTCTATCATTTTCATGAAGATGTTTTTAAGGTCATTCTCTTCTGCTTCATCTGCATTGTGATGTTCAGGTCTTGTTGGTGTATGGTTCCTAGTCTCCGATGGTGTCACATTGGGTTTTCTGTTGTTGAATGTGCTTTTACATTGTCCTCTTCTCATCCTTTCTTCTGGTGGGTGTAGCAGGAGTCTCTTCCTCTCCTGGTGCGTATGGGACCAAGGCTTCCTTCTGGTAGATGCAAATAGATCCAATACTCTGTCAGTCCTCTTCTCGTGGATGGAGGTGGAACTGTTACCGGGGCCTCGGCAGTGTCGGGGTGTGTTGTGTCCCGCTGCCGAGTTTGGATCCAGTTTCTCAAATAATTTCTATGTTCGTCTTTTAAATGCTTTACTTTACAGCTACTTCCACCATTTGTGTATGTGTGTGTGTCACTTTGGTTTGGCTTTTTTGAAATGGGTTCCATTGTAGCTCAGCTGGCTACTTATAAAGTCTAAACTAATATCAAACTTGCAGTCCATCCTGCCTCGGCCTCTTGACAACTAGGACTATGGTTGTGTGCCACCACAGCCAGCCTATTTCTTGTTTTGTTTTTCATGTGTATTGAGACAGGCTCTCCTGTAGGTCCCAGGCTGGCCTTGCACCTGCCTCATAGCTGAGAATGACTTTTTAACTCCCAGGCTTCCTGTCTCTGCCTTCCAAGTGCTAGAAATACAGTGAGTTCCACCATGCCTTGATATACCATTATCGTAATGAAATTCTTCATGCCTGTCCTCCATACTTCATGACTGCCCTTTCTATATGGGAAACACAAAACTATCCCTTTTTACCTTTGAAAAATATTATAGTATCTTCTGCTGAGTAGATGTTTAATTGTACTATAACTCATTAAATAGTATATGAAACATTTGTCGAAATATACACCTACCATTTTCAATTGAGTATCAAATATTCATAACCACAGTAGTATGCTTCTGGTGGTTTGGGGTGCCCACTAGGGAAAACTACTCAGACATAGTCTATAGACAATTGAAAATCTTTATCCCAGCTGGCTGGGACTACACTCAGCTATTCAGGATCCAAGCATAGTGCTGAACATTGAGTCAAGGGGCTTTTAAAGACAAAAATTACATCCTGTTCTTTTTCTTGGCAGCTTCGGGGAGAGGTTTTACACAAGCAAGTAGTTTAACAGAAGCTAAGTTAGCTGGGTCATCTTGACCTAGGATTCCTAGAATGGAGTTGAATAATTTCCCACAGTGCTTTGACTGCTGCCTCCTTTAATTGCCTTTCCCTGCTCTACTTCTTATACCCAATTAACCCTAAGGTAGCTCTAGTGTCCCACTGTCTTTCTCGAGCAGAGTTGTACTGAAGAGATTTCTATGACCTGCCAGAGAGACTCCACTCTTAGAATTTCCACCCCGTGAAGGTAAAATGAACAGGACTAAACAACACTTGGGTACGAGGCAGTGGTACAAGAAGAACAAATTTAGGCCTAGAAGGCCAAGAGGTGGAAAGGGCAACTCTTTGCCTATAAGCTTGTTCCAGAGCCCTGGCTTTTTAGGGTCATCTCTAGTTGCCTGTGGTTAAAGCTGTCGGACTTGGGCAGTCCTGCATTTTCACAATTCTCCACCACCTGCAGAGGATGAGATAGTGAAGGATAAATTGCCTGGTTGTGCCAAGAAGCGTTGTTAAAGGAAACGAAGGACAGAGGCAGTGAAAGCAGGAAATAATTTCCACTCCCTTAAGAAATAGGTGCCATTACAATGTTTGGTGGGAAAGAGACTCCTAACCTCCCCCACTTCTTCTCCATTCCTATTATTTCCTATCATTGAGTTCCTCTGACATCTCCAGCAAAACCCCTCTTGTGAAAGTTACAGATTTCTAGATCAAATCATGTATATTCCATTCTTACACCTCACTCATCCTCTCCCAATGTCCCCTTCTGTGCTCTTTCCTCCAAGGACTCACCTCCCATGTATCATGGAGATCCACTGTTTCAAACAACAGTTTTCCATGTTTGTCTCCTGGGAACAACTGATCTCCAGACTGGAATTAGAATCATCCATTTTAGAGATGTCCCCGAAGCCAATTACCACATTTAGTTGCACTGTCAAGTCCTTCAGCGTCTGGACCATGAAGACTTCCTAACTAAGCAGGACATTATTTAGATACGTTGTATTTAGAGAGACAAAGGGCTACTCTTTAGAAGTTGGCATTCTCTAATCTTTCTTATACACTTAGAAAATGCTTTTCTCCCAAGTACTGATGGTGTCTTTCATGATTTCTGTTATTATTCCAGCCCCTATATTTCCATATAGAAAAATGCCCTATTTTTTTTTTTTGGTAAAACCAGTAATTATATGGACTAGATATCTGTCAATAATGAATTATGTTTATAATTTGAGCAAAACAGTTCCTTATCCCTGTGGATATGACATATGATTGTGTAAGGGCAAACACAGGAAACAAACTTTCTTTTTCAGGGTTAACATGAGTATTAGAAAGCCAGAGTAGCTCTCAAGATTTACCAATCATGAATCTTGAATTGCCACAAGAACCTATTTTGTACTAATAGCAAATGACAGCCCTAAACTAAATACACATGATGTAGAGATAAGTGATGGAGAAAATACTTCTGAAGCCAATGGTACTTCATGCCTTTAAAATAATCATGGCCTGGACTTTCCAGTTATGTAATATAATTGTCTCCATTGCATAAGCTAGCTTAAGTTTTTGCATAATTTTATAGCAAGAATTCTGCTTACTAATGGCTAAGTGCCATATACAAAACCCTACCATGAAGCTATCAAGAAGAGAATACTCACCAAATCTCCAAGGACTGGTCATATGAGAACCAGATGTTCTAATTGGCTTTCTGTTGCTGTGATAAACACCATGACTGAAAAAAAAACTGGAGAGGAAAGGGTTTATTTAATGTCTTACACTTCTAGATCACAAGCCATCATTGAGGGAAGTCAGGGCAGGGATGTAAGCAGAAACTGAAGCAGAAAACAGGGAGGAATGCTGCTTACAGGTTCACTCTCTTCCTCATTCATCAGTTGTCTTTCTTATACAGGCCAGGACCACCTGCAGAGGGGTGGCACTTCCCACGGCTGTGGTGGGTCCTCTCACATTAATCCATGATCAAGATAATTTCTCAATGAAACAGCCTCGGGCAAAGCTGATGGAGCAATCCCCCAACTGAGACACCCTCTGAGCGCAGTCAAGTTGACAGCTAAAACTAACTAGGATACCCATCCAGACTGTGTACCACCAGGTCTGCTCTCAGAGTGCAGTTATGAGAGATGATGCAATCTCAGTGTGAAGCATGTGTATGGCGGTTTTATTAATACCCACAATTTTATGTAACACCTTCAAAAGACTAAGCAGAGGTAGGAGGAGGGATTGGAGAGAAGGCTCAGAGGTTGAGAGCACTGACTGCTCTTCCAGGGGACCCAGGTTCCATTCCCAGCACCCACATGACAACTCACAACTGTCTGTTAACTCCAAGATCTGATACTCTCACACAGACACATGCAGGCAAAACACCAATTCACATAAAATAAAAAACTAAATATTTTTTTTAAAAAAAATAAAAAGACTAAGGGATACTGAGGAGATGCCCAGTGGGTACCCCTGATGTATACCCACGATTTTTGCCTTGCTAAACTCCTGAACACCTGTGATGACACCCTTACCACAGTGCATTTTTGCACTTATCTACCCCACAGGCAGCCTGGAGCCCTGAGTCCCCACCCTTCTGTCCAGGTGCTAACAGCCACTTATCTCAACAGCGGTTTTCTGTCAACCCTAACCCTTCCCCCAGAAAAGGGACCTCAAAAGCCAGTCAAGGGCTGCTCTCTGAAACCCCCCGACTTCAGGGAAGGCAGTTACCTGGCCAGTCTCCGTGCATTTTTAAAGACAGCTTGCTTTAATCAGACAGAAGTGGAAATGGTATCTTCTCAGGTCTAATATTGAAAGCCTAAGGACCCGAGTTTGACCTCCAGAACTCATGTAAAAACGAGAAACAGAAAAAAAAATTAAATCCAGGTGTGGCACATGTTTGCAATTCCAGCACTGGGAAGGGGGAGATAGATGGATTTCTGAGGCTAATTGGCTAGTCAGCCTGGCCTACTCAGAATTTTAGGCCAACCAAAGGCCTAGTCTCAAAGATATTGTAGATGGCATATAAAGAACACCAGTGGCTGTTTTTTGTTCTTCATATACATAAGCACACACATGAAAGTGTAACCACATACATGTGCACCTGCATACACAGGAACACACACCAAAAAGGGGGAGGGGTCAAACCAGAACTATGACTTGCATATAGGTTTTGGTTCCCCCCCCCAAGTTATTAAGGCAGAAGACTGCTAAATGATTTTCTTTCACAAGCGGGAAACAGGGTTTCAAAGCTTCAAAAACAACTTTATGAAAAGGGACTTGGGAATTATTGTTTAGGAATTTCATCAGAATAAGAATCCGTACCTTCACTCAAGAATATAAATCTTAAGTAGTCGAGTTGGTTATACCATCACTAGTGAAACAGTTTTAAATACAGTAATTGCTCACCTGCAAAGGCATTGAGAAGTGAATACCATAGGGATCAACAGAGTTCAATTGCGCTTTCTTCAGGGTCTTCTCCAAGCAAGATCAAGCCAATTATGGTGTTCCAAGTGCTCCAAAGCTGCCAAATTTGAAGAATGAAACTTTAAACTCCGAGTTCCTCCACTTTGGCTGGAATATTTCATCCAACATGGAGACATTTTTCTTTTTCTTTTGTCTTTTTTTTTTTTTTTCGAGACAGGGTTTCTCTGTGTAGCTTTGGAGCCTATCCTGACACTCGTTCTGGAGACCAGGCTGGCCTCGAACTCACAGAGATCTGCCTGCCTCTGCCTCCCAAGTGCATGTGCCACCAACGCCCGGCTACAAATGTATTTTTTTTTTTATTAGTTCAAGTTAGGGAACAAGCTTGTTTCACATGTAAGTCCCTTCTCCCTTTCCCTCCCCTCACCCCCATCCCTCCTCCCCACCCCCAACCTACCCCCCCATCCACCCACCACTCCCCAGGCAGGGTAGGGCCCTCAACGGGGCCTCTGCAAAGTTGACCAAATCTTCCTGTTCTGAGCCTGGGCCCTTCCCCACGTGTCCAGGGCCTGAGTGTATCTCTTCACGTGGGATGGGCTCTCAAAGTCCCTTCTTACACCAGGGAAAAATGCTAATCCACTTCCAGAAGCTCCCAGGAGTGCAGAGGCCTCCTTATTGACATCCATGTTCAGGGGGCTGGATCAGTCTTGTACTGGCCTCCCAGATAGGATCTGCGGTCAATGTGCTCTCCCTTGTTCAGGCCAACTGTTCTTGTGGGTTTCTCCAACCTGGTACAGACCCCTTCGATCTTCATTCCTCCCTCTCGTCAACTAAAATCCAGATTTCAGCTCAGTGTATTTCTGTGGATGTCTGTCTCTGCTTCCATCAGCCACTGGATGAGGGCTCTAGGATGGCATAAAGAGTAGTCATCAATCTCATTTTAGGGGAAGGGCTTTTATGTTATCCTCTCCACCATTGCCTGGATTGTCAGATCGTGTCATCCTTGTAGGTCTCTGGAGATCTCCCTGGTTCCAGATCTCTTCTCAGACCCATAGTGGCTCCCTCTGGTATGGTATCTCTCATCCTGCTCTCTCTCCTCTATTCTTCCTGCTACTCAATATCTCTGCTTCTCCATTTCTTCTCCTCTACTTCTCTTCTCATGCTCTTATTGTGGCAGCTCCCTCTCCCCTACCCTCATGCTCCCAATTAGCTCAGGAGATCATGCCACTTCCCTTAGAGGTCTATTTATCCCTTAGAGCCCTTCATGTTTCCTAGTTTCTTTGGTGAGGGGTGAGGTGCTTGACTGAATACAAATGTATTCTTAAAAAGATAAAAGAAGCTATTCTATACCTGTAAGAAGGAGTCTATTCCCCATGGAGGGCTACTCTCTCAGCCTAGGCCCTGCCCCAAATGATATGACAGACTTTGATGATCCCCCATGGAAGGCCTCGCCCTCCCTGGGGAGTAGATGAGGTGTGGGATGAGGGGTTGATGGGGGGCATGGGAGGATGAGAGGGAGAGGGAACTGGGACTGATATATAAAATAAGATTGTTTCTAATTGCTCTTTGGGATCTCCTGGCCTGGGGACTTTGGGCAGGTCGACTTGCCCCAGACAGATCAAGCCATCCAGAGTCTGCTGACATCAGTGCTAGTCCCACCTCCACCCACAGGAAGAGGGCGTGTCTCACCTGCACCCATCATGAGACTCATCGGAGTATTGGACCTGCTTGCACCCACCAGAAGAGAATCTTGGACCCACACCCACTGGAAGAAGGGATGGGAAGACGACAATATGAGAACATATTCAACAACAGAAAAACCAATACGACACCACCAGAGTCTAGGGACTCTACACCAGCAAGACCTGAACATCCCAACACATGATGCAGAAGAGAATGACCTTAAAAACAACTTCATGAAGATTATAGAGACCTAAAAGAAGAAATGAGAAAATCCTTTAAAGAAATGGAAGAAAAAAAGCAAACAAAAAAATTCAAGAAATGGAGGAAAAGACAAACCAAGAATTCTAAGAAACAATTCAAACAGTAAAAGGGTTGAAAGCTGAAATAGAGACAAAAAAAAATCACCGTCTGAGGGAATGCTGGAATTAGAAAAGCTGGGTAAACGATCAGGAACTACAGATGCAAGCATAACCAACAGAATACAAGAGATGGAAGAGAGAATCTCAGGCATTGAAGATACACTAAGAGAAATAGATTCATCAACCAAAGAAAAATCTTAAGTCCAACAGATCCCTAACACCAAATATCCAGGAAATATGGGACATCACGAAAAGGTCAAACCTATGAAAAATAGGTATAGAAGAAGGTGAAGAAACCCATCTCAAAGGTGCAGAAAACATATTCAACAAAAACAAAGAAGAAAACTTTCCCAACCTAAAGAAAGATATGCCAATGAAAGTACAAGAAGCTTATAGAGCTGGATGGTGGTGACGAATGCCTTTACTACCAGCACTCGGGAGGCAGAGGCAGGCAAATCTCTGTAAGTTCAAGACCAGCCTGCTCTACAAGAGCTAGTACCAGGACAGCCTCCAAAGCCAGAGAAACACTGCCTCGAATGCCTCACCACCACCAAAAAAAAGAAGCTTACAGAACACCAAATAGAGTGGACCACAAAAACGTCCCCTCGCACTAAACATGCAGAATAAAGAAAGAATTAAGAATTAAGAGCAGCAAAGGAAAAAGGCCAAGTAACAAATAAAGGCAAATCTATCAGAATTACACCTGACTTCTCCATGGAAACTCAGAAAGCCAGAAGGTCCTGGATAGATACTCTATAAACACCAAGAGACCACAGACTCCAGTCCAGACTACTATACCCAGCAAAGCTTTCAGTCACTATAGATAGAGAAAACAAAATATTCCATGACAAAACCAGTTTTAAATAATATATATCCATTAATCCAGTCCTACAGAAAGTTCTGAAGAAAAGCTCCTACCTAGGGAAGTTAACTACACTCACAAAAACATAGGCAATAGATAATCCCACTTTACCAACAGCCAAAAGAAAAAGTGGGGTAAGTCCACACACAATACCACCACCACCACCAACAAATCCAAAATAAAAAAGAATTAACACTCAATGGTCCTTAACTTCCCTCAATATTAATGGTCTTAACTCTCATACAAAAAAACAAAAAACAAAAAACAAAAACAAAAAATACAAAAACATCACACAGGCTAACAGAATGGATACAAAGACAGAATCCATTCTTCTGCTGCGTACAAGAAACACACCTCAACTTCAAGGACAGATGTTACCTCAGAGTAAAGGGCTGGGATAAGATGGACCCAAGAAACAAGCTGGTGTAGTTATCCTAGTATCTAACAAATTAGACTTCAAACTAAAATCAATCAAAAGAGATGAAGAAGGTCATCTCATATTCATCACAGAAAAAAATCCATCTGGATGAATCCTCAATTTTGAACATCTACGCCCCAAATACAAAGGTACCCATGTTTCTAAAAAAAAAATATTAAAACTCAAATCACACATAAAACCTCACACATTTATAGTGGGAGACTTCAACACCCCACTCTCACCACTAGACAGGACCACCAGACAGAAACTTAACAAAGAAACAAAAGAACTAACAGAAGTTATGACCCAATTGGGTTTAACAGACATCTATAGAGCATTCCATCCAAACACAAAAGAATATACCTTCTTTTCAGTGCCACATGGAACCTTCTCTAAAATCGACCACATACTTGGCAACATAGCAAACCTCAACAGATACAAAAAAAAAAAAAAAACTGGAATAACCCCCTGTATCTTATCAGACCACCATGCTTTAAAGTTAGAATTCAACAACAACACAAATTGCAGAAACCCTACAAACTCATGGAAATTGAATAATGCACAATTGCACCATTCCTGAGGGCCAGGAAGAAATAAAGAAAGAAAGTAAAGACTTACTAGAATTCAATGAGAATGAAGACACAATATACCCAAGCTTATGGGACACTTTGAAAGCAGTACTAAGAAGAAAGTTCATAGCACTACCTGCCCACATGAGGAAACTGGAGAATGGTCACACTAGAGAATTAACAACACAGCTAAAAGCTCTAGAACAAAAAGAGGCAAACTTACCGGGAGGAGTAGACACCAGGGAATAATTAAATTGAGGGCTGAAATCAATAAAGTAGAAACAAAGAAAACAATACAAAGCATGAAAGTAACAAAGAATTGGTTCTTCAAGAAAATCAACATAGACAAACCTTTATCCAAACTAACCAAAAGACAGAGAGAGAATATGCAAATTAACAAAATCAGAAATGAAAAGAGGGACATAACAACTGACACTGAGGAAATCTCGAGAATGTTCAGGTCATACTTTGAAAACCTGTAATCCACAAAATTTGAAAATTTAAAGGAAATGGACAATTTTCTGGATAGACATCACTTATCAAAATTAAATCAAGAACAGATAAGCAATTTAACAAAGAAGAGCTAATACTAATACTTCTCAAATTGTTCTTCACAATAGAAGCAGAAGGTTCATTGCTAAACTCTTTTTACAAGGGTACAATTACTTTGGTACCCAAGCCACACAAAGACACAACTAAGGAAAAGAACTGCAAAAATCCTCAATAAAATACTGGCAAATCGAATCCAAGAACACATCAGAGAAATCATCCACCATGATTTCATCCCAGGGATGCAGGGATGGTTCAACATTTGAAAATCTATCAATATGATCCACCATATAAACAAACTGAAAAAGAAAAACCACATGATCATTTCACTAGATGTTGAAAAAGCCTTTGACAAAATCCAACATCCCTTCATGATAATGATCTTGGAGAGATCATGGGTAACAGGAACATACCTAAACATAATAAAAGCAATATACAGCAAACTGATAGCCAACATCAAACTAAATGTAGAGAAATTCAATGTGATTCCTCTAAAATCAGAAATAAGACAAAGTTGTCCACTCTCTCCATACCTCTTCAATATTGTCCTTGAAGTTCTAGCTAGAGCAATAAGACAACAAAAGGAGATCAAGGGGATACAAATTGGAAAGGAAGAAGTCAAACTTTTCACTATTTGCAGATGATCTGATAGTTTATACAAGTGACCTGAAAAACTCTACCAGGGAACTCCTACAGCTGATAAACACCTTCAGCAAAGTGGCAGGATACAAAATTAACTCAAAAAAGTCAGTAGCCTTACTAAATACAGAAGATAAATGGGCCAAGAAAGAAACCAGAGAAACATCACTCTTTACTATTGCCACAAACATAAAATTCCTTGGGGTAACACTAACTAAACAAGTGAAAGACCTGTATAGCAAGAATTTTGAGTCTTCTTTTTAAAAAAGATTTTATTTATTTATTATGTATTCAACATTCTGCTTCCATGTATATCTGCACACCAGAAGAGGGCACCAGATCTCATAACGGGTGGTTGTGAACCACCATGTGGCTGCTGGGAATTGAACTCAGGCCTCTGGAAGAGCAATCAGTGCTCTTAACCTCTGAGCCATCTCTCCAGCCCGAATTTTGAGTCTTTAAAGAAAGAAATTAAAGAAGATAGCAGAAAATGGAAATATCTCCCATGCTCTTAGATAGGCAGGATCAACATAGTAAAAATGGCAATCTTGCCTAAAGCAATCTACAGATTCAATGCAATCCCCATCAAAATCCCAACACAGTTCTTCACAGACCTTCAAAGAATAATACTCAACTTTATATGGCAAAATAAAAGACCCAGAATAGCCAAAATAACCCTGTATAATAAAGGAACTTCCAGAGGCATCACCATCCCTGACTTCAAGCTACAGTCCTGAAAACAGCTTGGTATTGGCACAAAAATAGACAGGTAGACCAATGGAATCAAATTGAAAACCCGATATTAATCCATACACCTACAAACACCTGATTTTTTACAAAGAAGCTAAAACTATACAATATAAAAAAGAAAGCATCTTCAACAAATGGTGCTGGCATAACTGGATGCTGGCATGTAGAAGACTGCAGATAGATCCATGTCCATCACCATGCACAAAACTTAAGTCCAAATAGATCAAAGACCTCAACATAAATCCAGCCACACTGAACCTATTATAAGATAAAGTGGGAAATACCCTTGAATGAACTGGTACAAGAGATCGCTTCCTGAACATAACACCAGTAGCACAGACATTGAGATATACAATTAATAATGGGACCTCCTGAAACTGTGAAGCTTCTGTAAGGCAAAGGACATAGTCAACAAGACAAAACGGCAGTCCACAAACTGGGAAAAGATCTTCACCAACCCCACATCTGACAAAGGGCTGATCTCCAAAATTTACAAAGAACTCAAGAAGCTAGTCTCCAAAACACCAATCAATCAAATTAAAAAGTGGGGTACAGAACTAAATAGACAATTCTCAATAGAGGAATCTAAAATGGCTGAAAGACACATAAGAAAGTGTTCAACATCCTTAGCCATCAGGGAAATGCAAATCAAAACAACTCTGAGATACCATCTTATTCCTGTCAGAATGGCCAAAATCAAAAACACCAATGACAGTTTATGCTGGAGAGGATGTGGAGAAAGAGGAACACTCCTCCACTGCTGGTGGGAGTGCCAACTCATGCAGCCACTTTGGAAATCAGTATGGTGACTCCTCCAGAAAATGGAATCAGTCTACCACAAGATCCAGCAATTCCACTCTTAGGCATATACCCAAAAGAAGCACATTCATACAACAAGGACATCTGTTCAAATATATTCATAGCAGCACTATTTGTAATAGCAAAACCTGGAAGCAATCTAGATGCCCCTCAACTGAAGAATGGATAAAGAAAATGTGGTGCACAATGGAGTACTACTAAGTGGAAATAAACAATGGAATCTTGAAATTCACACGCAAATGGATGAGACTACAAGAAACCATCCCAAGAGAGGTAACTCAGTCACAAAAAGACAAACATGGTATGTACTCACTCATATGTGGATTTTAGACATAGAGCAAAGGATTACCAGCCTCGAATCCACACTGCCAGAGAAGCTCGTAAACAAGGAGGGCCCTAAGAGAGACATAGATGGTCCCCCAGAGAAGGGGAAAGGGACAAGATCTCCTGAGCAAATTGGGAGCATTGGGGGGAGGGGAGAGGGAGTTAGGAGAAGGAAGGGGAGAAGAGGTGATGGGGGAAATACTTCTGTGTATGTTTATCTTATTGATTGTTTAATAAAGTTCTGTTTGGCCAATATAGAAATAACTACTTTGCATTGGTATGGATTTTCATTTATTGATACAACTTTAAGGTCAATTTTGTGATATGTATATGTCTCCTCTTGTTTAGGTATTGTGTTTATACAGATCTTTTAAAATGATATACATAATTAAATACAGGTTATATAATAGTCAGAATTATAATTATGTTAGGTTTTCTAGATATACAGAAATGTATTTGAGATTGATAGGTATTCTTCAAACCTTTCAAAGACCTACAGAAATATGGCATTTAAATGGTTTAGGATTTTTCTTGGCAGTGAGACACAACTGCTCCTGGCACACCAATTATGTCAGAAAGGAAGATGGGCATAGAAGAAACTTGTTATGGAGCTTGCTTTCAACATGGCAAGATTAGCCATTTGGGCAAGAAACTGCTCTTGCCTGGACAGTTTGTTGTGTATAAACTGGACATGCAGGACCCACAAGAAAGTGACTGCTGAACTTACAAAACAAGACAGTACTGAAGGGTTCCTGTTGAAATGGAGAAGTGTGCCAGACACACTGTGGCCTATAGGCTAAAGATGGAAGCTCCAATGTTACAGAGGAACTTGGGTGACTGTCCAGGTAGCGAGATGTGTCTGTCAATTCTAGAGTTTATATATTATCCTTCTGTGGTCTTTGATAGAGTTGAAGACAGATAGTTATGGTTATAGTTTTCTTCAGTTATTATAAAAGATAAGTTATCTTCTTTTTATTTAAACAGAAAAGAGGAGATGATGGGGGAAGTACTTCTGTGTATATTTATCTTATTGATTGTTTGATAAAGTTCTGTTTGGCCAATGAGTTAACCAGGACTAGGAGTCAAAGAGGATTCTGGGAAATGTAGTAGAGAAGTGGTGTTCCAGGCAGGAAGTGGCATAGCAAGGAGACTCATATTTAAGCAAGGAGAAACAGGAAGTGTCCCCTTTCTCCTTCGTCTGCTCCAGCGGCGCCATGTGAGCCACCGGCAAGAGAGGGCACCAGCGAAAGGCATCCTTTATAAGTGTTATAAAATATATAGATTTATAATAATTAAGAGTGAGCTAACAGATGAGAAATCCTAGTCATTGGCCAAGCTACATTGTACCTAACACAAGTCTCTCTGTGCATTAATTGGGGCCCTAACTCAGGCCGGCGGCTGGCATAAAGCGCACATGTGGCGGTGGGGCTCAGTGGCTCTTGGCGGAAAGATTTATCATAACAAAGAGGAGGAGAGAAGAGGGCATGAGGGAGCAGGAAGATTGAGTCGGGACGAATAGAGGAGAGCAAGACAAGAGCTACATAATAGAGGGAGCCAATTTAGGTTTAAAGAGAAATCTGACACTAGGGAAATGTCCAGAGATCTACAAGGATGAACCCAAGTAACAATCTAAGCAATAGTGGAGAGGCTACCTTAAATGCTCTTCCCAGATAATGAGATTGATGACTACCTTATAAGCCATCCTAGAGCCTTCATCCAGTAGCTGATGGAAGCAGAAGCAGACACCCACAGCTAAACACTGAGCTGAACTCCTGGAATCCAGTCGCAGAGAGGGAGGAGTGATGATGAAAGGAGTGAAGACCATGCTGGAGAAACCCACAGAAACAGCTGACCTGAGCAAGGGGGAACTCATGGACCCCAGACTGATAGCTGGGAACCAGCATAGGACCAACCGAGGCCCCCTAAACGTGGATCTCAGTGAGGAGGCCTTGGAAATCTATGGAGCCTGTTGTAGTAGATCAGTACTTATCCCTGGCATAGGAATGGACTTTGGGAGCCCATTCCACATAGAGGGATACTCCCTGAGCCTAGACATAAGGGGGAGAGCCTAGGCCCTGCTCCAAATGATATGACAGACTTTGAAGATCCCCCATGGAAGGCCTCACCCACCCTGGGGCGCAGAAAGGGGATGGAATAGGGAGTTGGTGGGGGACAGGGGAGGAGGGGGAGGGAGTGGGAACTACGGTTGACATGTAAAACAAGCTTGTTTCTAATTTAAATTTAAAAGGGGGGAGGAAATAAAAAAAGAAGAAACAGCTGGTAAACCTGCATAAGACCAAACTAGGCCCCCCTGAGTGTGGGTGTCAGTTGGGGGACTTGGACAGTCTATGGGACCCGCTTGCAGTGGACCTAATATTTATCCCTAGTACATGAATGGACTTTTTGGAGCCCATTCCCTATGGAGGGATACTCTCTCAGCCTAGATACAGGGGCGAGGGCCTCAGTCCTGCCCCAAATGATGTGACAGATATTGATGATTCCCCATAGGAGCCCTCACCCTCTCTGAGGAGTGACTTGGGGGTGGGGTGGGGAGATGGTGGGTAGAGTGGGAGGACAGGAAGGAGAGGGAACTGGGATTGGTATGGAAAATAAGATTGTTGTAATTTAAAAAATAATTTAAAAACAGAAAAAAACATTGTTTCTAATTTAAATGTAAACTTATAAAATACTTTAGAAGATTTTTTTCAATGAGATTACAAAGGCTAGATAATTTTTTATTGCTCCCTCCATTTCTAATGTAATTATTTCCAACTCTATACGGCCTACAAAGGTCATTCTGCAATTATATCTACATCAATGAGTACAAGTGGCCAATGACATTTGATGGCAGTGTTATCGCATTCATGTCCAAGACTCTTTCATGTGGAATAAATTCTAAGAGGACAGTGAAATAATAGTAGCTGTACAAGTAGGAAATAACCAACTGCTCATAAAATCATCACACATTGAAATCAACTTCATAGTGCTGTTCAGAGAAATGTCTCTTCACTCAGAAAGTCCAAACCTTAGAGTCATGGTCAAAGAGTCCTCTGTTGACTCAGCTTTCTTTCAATGTTTGCTCTCACAGTCTGTTAAAAAAACCTGTCTCATGCATGAGACAACTAAAAAAAAGCATCTTGTTTTGCTGAGTGATGCTCCATGGTACATTTTTGTCCTTGGTTTTATGAGTGTGCTTAGCAGTCATTTCCAATTTTTCTTTTGCATTATCTTGTTGTTAATGGAGTCTAACCACTGAGATATGGTAGAACTTGACCACTACATTTTTTAATGTATTGGATCTGCACAGCTTAGCAGAACAGGAATAGCTTGAAACAGATGGCTACTATGTCATCTATTCATTTGACCTGCACACGTATCTGTACAATTCACAAAAATGATGCTGTACCCCATTAACACCCACGTCCGGTTTCCTGCACCCATGTCAGGCAGATCACAACCATCAGTAACTCCAGTCACATGGGGTACCACAACATTCTCTGTCCTTGAGGCAGAATGCCTATACCCACACACAGGCACACACACACACACACACACACACACACACACACACACACACACACACACACTGACATTAAAATAAACCTTTAGGAAATACCAGCAATGATGATATTAATTTAGTTCAATATGGAACTCAAAGTGTTGTGTTTAATACAAATAAAAGAAAATGATAATGTGACTTACTAAAAAAGTTACATGAACCCCCAAATGTCACATGGAAATATTTATTTACACAAATGCTTGTCCTGGTCCCACTGTGAAAGAAAACATTCTTAGGAGTAAAGCATACATCACCTCTACTCTATATGATTGTTTACCCCTGTAAACAATGTGGCAGATGGCACCTTTTCCACCATAATTACCTTCATTTAAAAGTGAGATAAGAAAAATTCCATGTTCAGATAGTTTTATATGTATAATTTACATGTTTGTTCCATAATTTAAAAAATAAATGTCTTGTGAAGAATATAATCAAAATGAGTTTGTTTTCAATGCATGGATCTGATTCATCTTACCAACAAAGAAGATAGTAAGAATGGAGATGAGCCTTCTCTCCTCTCTTCTCTTCTCTTCTCTTCTCTTCTCTTCTCTTCTCTTCTCTTCTCTTCTCTTCTCTTCTCTTCTCTTCTCTTCTCTTCTCTCCCCTTCTCCATCATCTCCTGGCCTGTAATAAAACTGGTTAAAGTAAAAAAAATGAAGATGAATTATAAATTTTTGTTATTTTTTATTATTTGTGTGTGTATGCTGTAGTGTGTGTGTGTGTGTGGTGTGGTGTGTGTATGTGTGTAGTGTAGTGTGTGTGTGTGTGTGTGTGTGTGTGTGTGTGTGTGTGTGTGTGTGTGTGTGTGTGTGTGTGTGTGTGTTGTACATCTGGAGGTCCAAGATAGACCTGTGAGAGTCAGTTCTCTCCTTCCACCATGTGGATCAATCAAACTCCAGTCATCAAAGATCCTACACAAATTTCCAGAGATTATTTTCTCTTATGTATTCAATCCACCTATAATAATATAACGTCCTTTTGAGGGGGCAGTTTTCCATTTAAAACAATTATTCCATCTTACATGTGTGATTGTTTTACCTGCATGAATGTCTATGTATCACTTGTCTGGTGCCCCCAGACACAAGAAGAAAATGTTAGATACCCTGGAACTGGAGTTACAGTGTGAGCCACTATGTAGGTGCTAGGAGGGACTTGAACCCACTTCCTCTACAAGAGCAACCAATACTCTTAACCACTGAGCCATCCCTCCAGTTCCAACAGTTTTCCCTTTGGCCCCTCTTGAGCCCAGCCCTGTCCTCCTCTAGATTGTATGGACCCCTACACATTTACTGAGACTGTACTTGTTGTGGCGTCTTTGCCTCTTATCTCTCTTTCAAGCTACATATGCTATGAAATAAAAACTCTTTCAAAAGAGGTCAAGATATCTCTGTGATCATTGCTTCTGCAGAAGAAAACTATGACTCAAGCTTTAGATGCTAGTCCTTGCCACTTACTGAGTAACCTGAAGACAAAATCAGAATGGAATCGTTTTTCCCATGAGAAACATATTTCCCTGTTGCAGTCTTTTTAATCAGATGTCATTAACAGAACCATGGAGTGAGGATTTAGAGTTGTTTTTTAAAGTGTAGTTCACCCATAAACCAGAATTGTGTTTTCTAAAAGGACAGAAGAATCACATCCTATTTCAGCACAGGTCTGGAATTTGTGCTGTGGCACTCAGCCCCTGCTCCTCAGAGGAACACAATATACTCATCATTTTTCATAAACCACATCTCCAGTGAATTCTACCACAGATATTTGACCTGGACCACACCTACCAGAGAGGAGTAATTCCTTGAATCACAGAAATAATCCATGTCACAAATCCCTTTGCAATAAGACTCAAAGCACAGCAGTGGCACTGATAGCTGCTTTCCATTTACGCCAAACAAGCTAAAACTGAAGGACAACAGAGCCTGGGATAAATAGTACTGTCCACAAACAGCAAGTCCCCAAGGAAACATAAGAAGACCGCCTTCTCTATTACAGGTGGGTAGTTATAATCTGGAGACCCCTGAGTCTGGGGCAAACAGAGCACATCTCCTGTAGGTGAAGACACATGCAATTGAGTGGTGCACACTCAGAGGTAATAGTGGTGTAGCCACCCTTCTCCTGGCGGTGTGAATTGATCTAGTGAATATAATCACTGCAACTGTTCAGGTTTCAATGGAATCAAAGTTGTTCAACCCATTGAGGGCATTTGTTTTGTTTTTGTCTTTTTTTTTTTTTTCATGAATGGGTAGGAAATGGGAAGAGCTGAGGGTATTGGCAAATATGAGCACGGCCTGAACAAAATTCTCAAAGATTGATTAAAAAAGAAATCTAAGGTTCAAAAAAAGTAAATAGGAATGCCAGGCATTGGTGGCACATGCCTTTAATCCCAGCACTCGGGAGGCAGAAGCTGGCGGATCTCTGTGAGTTCAAGGCCAGCCTGGTCTCCAGCGCGAGTGCCAAGATAGGCTCCAAAGCTACACAGAGAAACCCTGTCTCGAAAAAAACCAAAACAAACAAAAAAGTAAATAGGAAAAAAAGAATGAAAGAAAACACAACAAGAAATAAAACATGAATGCAGGTGTCCACAGAAGTCAAATGAGGTAGTCAAATGCGCTAGAGCTGGAGTTGCAGACACCTGTGAGGTGTGAACCTGGATGCTGGGAACCAAGCTTCAAGAGCAGTACACACTCTTAACTCCTGAACCCTCTCCAGTACCCACCTCTTTCTCCTCGAATGCTTCTGGTTTCGTTTGTAGACTACTTCTTGCAGTAGACTTACATATTCGAAGCACTTACATATAAACTTTGCCCAATTTTTCCTAGTTTATTAGAAAACAATGACTGGGAAACAAATGATAATCAACAAAGTTTTACTAGAAAAACAAAACAAGAGAATGCATGCCACTACCAAATAATAAAACCATCCAAACCTGCTTTGATAACTAAGAAATAAGTTAATACGTTGTTGTTGTTGTTTTTTTTTTTTTTTTCAAGACAGGGTTTCTCTATGTAACTTGCTTTGTAGACCTGGAACTTGCTTTGTAGGCCAGGCTGGGGTAGTGATACCTTGTTTATACTCTAACAGATAAAGCATGCCTGATGATCAGAGGGTGGAGCTAGTCACTAGTTAACCACAGATAGACAGGAAGTGATATGGCTTTGCAGAGAGAGGAAATGATAAGATGGGAGGAGACCAGAGCTCAGTCTCTGTTTGACTGGGAAGTTATCCAGATAAGATGTGACTATGGCTTGCTCTTTCCTCTCTCTGATCTTTCAGCATTTCCCTCTATATCTGACTCTGGGCTTTTATTATTAAGACCTAATAGAACTCATGGTACAAGCTTGTCTTGAACTCATAGAGATCTACCTGCTTCTGCCTCCTGAGTGCTTAGGTTAAAGATGTGTACCACAATTTCTTAGCAATTAGAATGTGCTCTAGGGTTCTTGAATAATGTTCAATAACTTGAACAAAATACATCTAAAAAGTATAGAATCCATGTGTTGAAACAATTTTAATCTTGTAAGTAAAAATACAGACATGAAATTGCATAAAATCAAGGGAACTACATTAAATGTATCCGTTTATTTTATAAATTCTCTAATTTGTCTGTTACTTTTAGTCCTCAGGAGAAACAAATGTCCTCACTTGTGATTCATAGTTCTGTGACACTAGACAAATGCCTGGAGGCAGGAATATTGCTTCTCAGCCACCCCACCAAATACAGATTTATGCCGTCTGGAGGGAGGAAAGTCTCCCTCATGTTTAGCAACTCATGCTCAAGATTCTTCCAAATGTGGATAGTAAGGATGGATGGCCCACCACAGTGTAGGAGAAGAAATACTTATTCACTAGTCACACTTCCGAAGACAAAATGAGGAGTAGTCATGATTTGAGAACCCCCCAAAACTTCAGTGAGTCCTGTCTTGATAAATGACGGGACACATCAGCGACTAAGGTTGTAGGTCAACTGCTTTCATGATTTTCGTTTTAAAATTTTGTTACTACTATGTGTGTGCCAAGACATTCACGTGACAGTCACGTAACAGCTTTGTAAAGTCGGTGTTCTCCTACCTCGAGGGTACATTTGAGGTGTCTCCCGACGTGCGGGATAAAGATTTCCATGTATGTGTGTAGACACTGAGCAAGGGATAGAAAACCAGATGATGTCGGTCAACAAGATGCAGAATATCGCTTGCAGTGCTAAGAATAGGAAGACTATTGAAGTGGTTTTGAGAAACCGGAAGAAAATTAGAGGTTGGGCTTGACGGTGAGAGGAGGAATTATTTGGAGGTCATGGGATGTCTTTCTTCATGAACTTGAAGTTTCGTATGTCAGATAGGTATCTGTCAGACGTTCAGAGATGGAAGGAATGATCCTGAACACGATGCAAACGGCTGCTGCTCCACTAGAGAGCCTTCCCCTGCAATCGCTGAACGTCTCATGAAACACCGTGTTCAACAGTTCTTTTTAAATACAATTTGTGCTTGTTTAATAAAATTAAATTGTGTTACCCTTGCATTTACAGTACATTCAGAAGGTGCAAAATAAAGCTCAGCCTTCGTGATTCTGAAAAAGGCTTTCGGACAATTGCCTTTCTTCTAGTGAGCACGAGGTGGCGCTCTTCTCTAGACTAAAAGCTTCCTCAAAGACGAAGGCAGGGCCAAGGCTTGAAAAAGTTGGCATCAAAGGAATTTTCATTTATTTAATCTCTGTAGGTCACGAAAGGCTTCTAGATTTTCATTTTAAAGAAGGAAGAATGGAGGAGAGTATGGAGGAAAAGAGGAAAGAATGAAGGAAGGAAGGAAGGAAGGAAGGAAGGAAGGAAGGAAGGAAGGAAGGAAGAAAAGAGCCATAAGCCATAGTGACATTCGAGAAGCTGGTCCCACAGAATGTTCTTATGCTGATATGTGAGAGGAAATTAACTTGTTATGATGAGTTCCACTGACAGTGGATTTAATCGTACTTCTGTTCTGAAGACTTTGTATTAAAAAAAGATTTTCTCCTAAGCTGTTAATGTCTTCTTGATTCTCGTATGAGTCCACTGTAAACAATCAAAAGTACAATTTGGATATGCCCGTGGTCTACTTGTCACCAGTCCTTTCCTGGCTCCTACCAAAGTCACCTGCTGAGACATCAGGCAGGTCTTGCCCCAGGAATATAGCTGTTCTGCCTGAGCCTGATGGTTAGAACCCGGTAAAAAGGAGTAGGGGTGGGACAGGTGCGCATCTTCACCTTGGCACCAAATCTCGTTTTCCAGGCAAGCTTTATCCACTAGGAATTGCCTAGTGGAGATGAGGTGTCTCATTTGATCTCAGGCACTGCTAGGGGAAAAAAGGAGGGATACACAGATGAATGCCTAAACAGGTAAAATAATACGTGAATCCTGAGATTTCTTCCTTACCCTGTGTTCTCTTTAAGTTTTAAAGCTCCTTTTAATTTTTTAAGAGATTTATCTTACTTTGAATTCTGTGTGTGCGTGTGCATGTGCGTGCGTGCGTGCGTGCGTGCGTGCGTGTGTGTGTGTGTGTGTCTGTGTGTGTGTGTGTGTGTAAGTGCCTTCCAAGACCAGAGGCAGAAGAACCCCCTGGAGCTGGAGTTACAGGCAGTTGTCAGCTACCTCACACAGGTGCTGGGAACTGAGCTCAAGTCCTTGGTAAAAGCAGTGCTCACTCATAATCACTAAGCCGTCTCTCTAGTCCCTAAAACATCTTCAAATAACTTTAACGGTCCATAACAGTAGAGGACAAGTCTCAAAACACTGCATTCAAAATTTTTTTTTATTTTGGTTTTTCAAGACAAGGTTTCTCTGTGGCTTTGGAGACTGTCCTGGGACTAGCTCTTGTAGACCAGGGTGGTCTCGAACTCACAGAGATCCGCCTGCTTCTGCCTCCCGAGTGCTGGGATTAAAGGCATGCACCACCAACGCCCAGTTCAATTTTGCTTTTTGAGGAAAAAAAAAGATAGCAAAAAACTCAAAACTAAAGTCAAAACCAAAAAAACATGGCAGGGCCTGAGTATAGATCAGGAGTTTGTTTGAGGGGTACTTCAGATGGAAGCAAATGAGAAGAGCCACAGAACGGAAGGGTTTCAAGCAGCCTGAGTGAATTCTTGTACAACTTTTTCACACTCGTGGATTTGCAGTCCTGTGTTGCAGCCTCCTGGAGGAGAAGGCATCAGGGCTGTTATTTGTACGGAAGTCTTTCCTTTCCTGGTTCTTGCTTATATGGGTTTGAGATAGTGTTTGCTTGCTCCCTAGTTCTCTTCTGGCTTCTGTGTGGTTTTGATCCTGGGGTTGTAGGTGCCCATGGTGAGCCATCTAACGGAGCCATTTGGCTTATATAAGATCTGATTAGTGATGCTATGCTCCTCCTGATCGAATGTGAATTCTCTGACCATTTCCTCTGTCACCTTTCCTCTCTGTGTCCAAGTAATTCTGCAAATTTGGCTTCCTGTTTCCCATGCTTTCTCCTAGGCACTGGGCTGAGTGAAAATGATCCCTGTAACATTTTTACATCGTACATCATAGGCAACATTCTAATCAACCCTATTATGTGTAGAGATACCTCTGCCCAGACCCTCGGAGGTCCTCAGCGACTGTGAGTGGCCAGATCTTTTCTACACCTTTGTTGCTAATGCCTACTCTGTAGTCACCAGAAAGGAGAGGAGAAAAGCCCTACAGTGTTGTGTCCCTTTTCCCCAGAGCCAGTGAAGGAGACAGCTCTGGGGTATAAGCCCCATGACCCTTTGCCTCAAGACAGCAGAGACTCACGGGGATTCATGCCTCGGGGAGCTCAGAGGACAGCATGACAGCCTGAGTTACTCCTTCTTCTCTGGTTTATTACCCAACTCCTTTGCCCCTTCGCCTGAAAGAAACTTCTCCAATATCCCACCTCCTTCAAAAGCCAAAGATTCTTGTCTGGGTAGTTAAAGCAGGGTAGCTCCCCCGTGTGAAGCTAGTGGCTGTGGCTTTTTGTGAAACCTTCTCCATTCTGGGTGAGCTGTGACCATTTCCATAACTACAGTGATTTGGTTTCTAGAAATATAGCCATTTTCTTCTCCAAATTCTTGACCGCCCTGCTCCGTGGACCCCCCAGTAATGGCCAGGCGGGAAATATGGATGTGGCTCTCCTAATGTTTTTGAACTGACTCCTCACTGGTTGCGTTAGTATTGGCCAATAGTGAGCATAAAAAGGAAACTTTTCTAACCCCTCTGCCCGACCCTAAAACCACCCCAGCTAGGAAACAGAAGGCAGGATCTGATGCTTACAGAGACAACCCCACTTCCGGTGGCCCCCACCCCAAGTCTGTGCGGTCTTAAGTTTTATGCTTCCCCATCTGCCTTTGCTTTCCCACCCACCAATATGTATGAGATCAGTCACATCATTTCAGGCTGTCGTTTTGCTGCCCACTCCCACTGAGGGTGAAAGGAACAGAGGACTCCATTATTGCATGAAACACACAGGAAATATTTTATTAATGTCCAGATGGAGAAAATGGTAGAGTAAAAATATTTCAATAGAAATCCATGACTCTCCTCAGAGAGCCCACCCTGGCATTCATGGCGCCCCAGTCGTGGTAGCGCCTGTACTCCCCGGGCCTCAGCAGGTACTGGCGCCCCCGGTAGTTGGGCATCTCGTAGAGGACCCAGTAGCCCTCCAGCACGTGGAAGGAGTGGAAGTCACTGAAGCGGAAGCGGTCCTGGAGGTGGGAGCAGTCGTCGGTGGTCTCCACCATCTGGCCTCTGTAGTCCTCCCGCTCGTAGATCCTGATCCTGTGAGAGCTGGACTGTGTGACACGCAGAGTAGACATGGGGATGTCAGAAACCCTGACCTGTCACATCGCAGGACTCACCAAAAGAGCTTCTACCCCACCCCAGCCATTTCTGTTAAGTGGGAAAACTGAAGAGCAGTTCCCGCAGCCTGTTCTGTTATGGGTCTTAGGTCTGCCTTAAATGTCAAGTGTCAAAGGTTTGCGGCATTTTCCCGAATCCTAGAAAATCCCAACAAGGAAGGTCGCAGTCACCCCATCCCTCAGCTCAAAGTACAACTCGATCAGGGAGAAGATGAGATTGAGGCCAGAGGGATGTAGGAAGGGACTCACGTGGGGGATGAGGCGGCAGGAGCGGACAGAGTCGCTGAGGCCCATCCACTGCTGGTA
>NC_048595.1:419342977-419473484 GCF_003668045.3 Cricetulus griseus
TTCAGTTCAGGACTCTCACCCACTGAATGGTGCCTCCCATACTTAGGGTGGGGTTTCAGAAATCAATCACCCATTGAGAAACGCACAGACAGGACCAGAGGTTTGTCTTGTGGGTGATTCTAGATTTCATCATGCCTGCCATCAGTGTTAGTCATCAGAGCTTTCTGCTGCTGTGACATAATACTCAAGACAATCAACTTAAAAGTAGGAGAAAATTTATGTTTCACTCTCAGAGGTTTTGACCCATGACTGCTGTTGGGCTTTATAGTTCATCTCAATGAGACGGGCTGCTCACTTCATGGTATCTGGGAATCAAAAGGAAGGGGCTGGAGGCTCCCAATTTTCCCTCACAGGCATTCTCCAACAGTTTAACTTCCTTCCACTAGACACCACCTGGTAGAAATCCTACCACCTTCCAGTGATGCCAGACACTGGGATAAGACCTTAAATGCAAGGGATTCCAGAGGGCAGTTTAAGATCCAAAATACAGCAATAAGGGAAAGTAAGAGTGTGCTATTTGTATTCATTCAGAAATGCATAGGCACTGTCACATATTTAATAAAATAATGAGAGAATTCAGGGAAGATCAGAGTGTCTCAGTATAAAATAGTCTTCTTCTATTTTAGGGTTTTTGAGGTGAGAATGTATTACTTGTATATGAAAAATATACTCTAAAAACACATAGTTGTATATATGGACTGAATATATTTTACCCTTTAAAAATTGTTGAAATAGCATTTCACTGTCTATAAGGTATTTATAAAGCATAATTTCTTGATAAGTTTATCATCTAGAATGTGAAAAATTAACATTTTATTGCCTCAAATTCTTTCCATCATTGTCTATGGGTATAATCAATACTGAATTTTGAGTAGAAAGAATGGAAGACTTTTATTTACATGTCTGTAAGTTTAAAACAATTGTTTTAAATGTTACATTAAACTTGTAAGTAGAGATAATTTTTAAAAAATCTATAATATTTAATCTAGTGTATGGCTTTTACAAACCAGATTAGGTGAGGTGGAGTTAAACTTATTTTGGATTCAATTTACATTATTTCAACAAACATTTAATGGCCCTCTGCATTCTATATATTCTGGGCACTTAGGGTACCTCACAACACCCCCACCATCTCCCCACACTGATTCTCTGACTATGTGTCACTTAAATTTTAGTTAGGAATTATTAGAATTAATTGTAACAAATAGATAAATTGTGGGGTATTTTTACTAATGCTATTAAAATAAACTGTAAACAGATATTAAATGAACACTTGCCAAAATGTTTATCTCCCTATTCAATAACTAGGAAGATGTTAAATTGGTGCAAATGAGACATGAATGAACCACTTATGTTCATGAAATTCAATACTGAAGATTTACAAATAAATGCAAAATCTAGACAAGAGGACACTAACGATTTATAGTCCATCAACGAAGCTGAGTTTTTATTTATTTATATGATAAGAACCATTTGTGTTCAATTTTCTATTGTAGTTCTATAGATAATAAACTATGAAATAAAATTGTTCTAACTTCTGAAAGAGGTAGATTTTTTTGCCAAAAACTTTTAAATTATTATGTCTCATCGTGATGCCATCAAAAGCAAAGTACCATTGTGCCACAAATAGGAAACTAGGAGCTTTTTTTGTGGCTATGGAAACAAGGTCTTGACCTGACCACTATAGGAGTAACTTCCCAATACTATAACACTGATATAGGGGCTCCCTCATGGTAAGGAAATCGGGATAAGAATGTAAAAAAATGCATTTGTTTCTCCAAAAGAAGCAGCTGGGGTTAGAATTGATTCTCATTTATTTATTTTGTCAAATTCATTAAGCTTTTTTCTTTTTCTTTTTTCTCTTCCCTTCCTTCCTTCCTTCCTTCCTTCCTTCCCTCCTTCCTTCCTTCCTTCCTTCCTCTATTCTGCATCTCAGGTGTTGGGAACTTAGTGCTGGAGACCGGTGGATTTACCAGGCTCCAATCTTAGCTGCCATTGGGGTAAGTTTAAAAGTTTATGTAGCTTCAGTAAATAATAAATAAACAAATAGAATCACTACTAAAACTCTGGGCAAGTCTGCCTGCTACTTTACTGCACAGTAGGGTTTTAGGAACTTTCTCATGTTTCTCAATAGCTGGGAGAGCCAGGGCTGAGGGTCAGGCCTTGTTTGTGACTGACACTGGAACTGGTGCAGACAGTGCTTGCCATTCTTTGAATCAAAGTAACGAGGTAGTACCTGGGGGCAGTTCTGAGGCTTCATTACATGTGTGAATATTTGCATGTGCAGGGACTTATAAGGCTCCATTAGAGCCCCCTTTTCACCAATTGCACCTGCAGTTAATGTTCTCAATACCTATTAGTGAATGGAGGTGGCGCGCAGGGAAAGGTAGAATAGTGGCAGAACAGAGGATTTTGGGGAAAGAACAGTGATAGTGAGGTCCTCTCTAGAGCATTGCCTGACTTCTCTTTGTCTTGCTCTATGGACACGGGTCAGGTCCCCCAAAAAAGGTGCCCTGCAAGACCCTGTCTACCAGGTAACAGAGAAAAGGGCTAGAACTGGCATATATGACTCAAGTGCGCCTGAATATTTCTACTGTGTATTGCATCTGGGTTTCTGAGGAAAACAAAATTACACAGCTGGGCCCACAACACTCAGCAAAATGCTTACTTTTCACTTTTATGGATGATTCCACGGCATCAGCTTCTCTGTGGTTTGATGAAGAAATTATGCTAGTTTATATTCACTTGGTTCTTGCATGTAATACAAGATGATGAACATCTTAAAAACACAAATGATAGATATTAACATATTAGAAAGTAATTTAAAAGCCCAACTACTACTTTTCCCTCTCTTTGATCATGTTTCTCCTCCATCTATCCCTTCCTCCCCCAATTTCTCTCCTTTCTGCCTCCTTCCACCTTTCCTTACAAGTGTCATCCACTTTCCCAGCCCATGACCATATTGTGTGCAGGTGGGTACCTGTTAATATGTCTAGTCTCTTCTAGACAATCAATAGGAGTTTATGGTGCTTATAGGAAAACTGGCAAAGGTCAAACTGGTGGAGCTAATAAAGAATCTTCTCCTGAGGTTTGTGGATGCCGATGCTTAGAGAAGGTGCAGGGATAGGTTCAGGATTGAACTCAGGTCCTCAAGCTTGTAGGGCAGGGCTTTACTGAACAAGGCTTCTCCCAGCCCAAGAATCATTGGCTACTGTTTCCAATCCGATAAAGTTCTTTTAGTCAGTCTTATAAATCACAGACAAGATTCAAGAGCAACTTTCTATTCAGTTGAAAATTGCCTTTGGGGTTTATTCTAACAATTCAGTTATAAAAGAAACTCCTCAATTCTTCATGATTTACTTAGTCCATGAATGTATCAGCAAGTTCTCATCAGATGCCATAATTTACATTGGAAATCAATATCTCTCTTATTTCTACCAATAGCCTGGAGAAAGTTGAGTTATAAGGAAGAACTTTTAAAAAGGCAAGTAGAAGCCTGAGGAAAAGAAAAGCCAGAGCTACTATTACGGTGAATAACTAATGTGTAGTCCATAAGGTCAGGATAACTTTAATAGGTAAATGCCAAACAACAGAAAGACAGAGCGTGCCAAAGCAGCAAGGAAAGAGAGCTACCATGTGCCTTGGCTATCCCTTTAAACCTCTCACATGTTACCCTGACATCACCTTGTAACCCTGACATCACCTTGACCACACTCTGATGGGCGTGGTCGGGCACAGCTGTAGCCAGCCCTTAAGAGGTGTGGTTATAGTGTCTCCCTACAAGCTACAAAGAAAAGCCCAAAGGTAGAGCTTATAATAAAATGACGAATTATCCTGAGAGGCAAGACAGCTCCTTGAGGAAGGGCCTGTTTGGTTAACCAAAATGTATTTATCACCTCAGGTAGTAAGACTGCTGAAGGAAATGGCTGAGAGGAATCTGGAAAGCACGCACATCAATCCAATAGAGTCAAGAATGGGAAGATACACAGCAAGCCCAGGTCAATGGGTTTTAGAACCTAGATTCTCTATGAAGTGATTATTTTCTTTCAGTTCTGAGGACCAGTTCTTTTTTTAAATTTTTTAAAGATTTTATTTATTTATTTATTTATTTATTTATTTATTTATTTATTTATTTATTTATTAAGCCACCATGTGGTTTCTGGGAATTGAACTCAGGACTTCTGGAAGAATAGTCAGTGCTCTTAACTGCTGAGCCATCTCTCCAGCCTAAGACCAGTTCTTATAAGTAAAATTGGTCACTAGAAAATGAAAGGTGCTTTCATATCTATTTCAAAAGAAGGTAGAGATTAATATTAGAAAACCTCAAGCAAGAAAAATTAGTAATTAATGGGGCGACTTCATTCATTTGCTTATTTATTCATGAAGTTTTTTCAGTGTTTTCATTTTTTATTGTCTTAATTTTTATTTAAATTCAAAACAATCTTATTTTACATACAAGCCCCAGTTCCCTCTCCCTCCTATCCTCCCATTTCCCACACCAAATACCCATCCCACCCCCCCATCCACTCCTCAGGGAGGGTGAGGCCTCCCATGGGGATCAGTAAAGTCTGTCACATCATTTGGGGCAGGACCTAGGCCCTCCCCCTGTATCTAGAGTGATAGTATCCCTCCACAGGGAATGGGCTCCTAAAGCCCCATTCGTGCACTAGGAATAAATACTGGTTCCACTGCCAGGTGCCCCACAGACTGCCCAGACCCCCAACTGATATCTATGTAAAGGGAGCCTAGTTCGTTCGGTCTTATGCTGGTTCCCCAGCTGTTAGACTGGGATCTGTGAGCTCCCACTTGCTCAGGTCACCTGTTTCTGTGGGTTTTCCTAGCATGGTTTTGACCCCTTGCTCATTACTCCTTCCTCTCTACAACTGGATACCAAGAGTTCAGCTCAGTGCTTAGCTGTGAATCTCTGCTTCTGCTTCCATCAGCTACTGGATGAAGGCTCTAAGATGGCATTTAAGGTAGTCATCAATCTCATTGTATGGGAAGAACATTTAAGGTAGCTTCTTCACTATTGCTTAGATTCTTAGTTGGGGTCATCCTTGTGGATCCCTGGATATTTCCCTAATGCCAGATTTCTCGTTAAGCCCATACCAGTTCCCTCTATTAAGGTCTCTTCTCTTGCTCTCCTCTGTTCTCCCCCAACTTGACTTTCTTGATCCCTTATGTTTCCCTTTCCCCTCTCCTTCTCCTCTCCTCTTTTTCCTACCCCCCACCATGCTCCCAGTTTACTCAGGAGACTTCATGTTGTATGAGCTAGTTAGCATCAGGAACTAAAGGTGAGAAATGCTGGAGATAGACCTTGTGGAGGATTTATGTCTCATAAGAGGTTGAGAAAGTATTCTGAAAGTGGTGGAGAACCCAAAGCTTTCACACTGAAGACCCATGGAATCAGAGCTCTCACTCAGAGAGTCCTTGGGGCTTGGAGGAGATTGGTACTGGGGCTTTTAGGTAGTGATGATACTGAGGGCGGGTAGGTCTCAGTGGTAATGATGATTCTGGAGGTTGGTGAGAACTTGTCAGGAGTTCCAGGTTCTTGTGTCCCAGAATAAAGAACTGGACAAAGACTGGTGTCTTCATGGAGTGATAAAGGATAACTTCAGTATCCTTTATCACAGACCACAGTAGTGTTAATACATGAGAATGTATATCTGTAAGTGACTTTAGACACAGAAGGCCTCTCAGAGACTCTTTTTTGGTTCCTGACCCCATGGTTCCCCAAAGAGACTTTGAGGGGTCCTCTGGCTATGCAGAACTTTCTGATGATAGAATACTCTTTCTTCCCATATGCTTAAAGGCTGACATGCCATTACTTTGATATTGTAAAAAAGACTATGAAAGTGCATACCCCAACTGAGTAATTATCTGACAGTTATATAAAGTATAATCTCAAAAAGTAAATAAACAAACAAACTTTTTTGGGTATGAACTGTTTTTGATAGTAGAAAGTTTTCTTATGTCCTCAAGGCATAGGTATTTAGAATCTGAAAAAGTGAGTATGCCTTTATTTTCATAACTTTTCTGGTCAGGCATTTCAGGACTCACTTTCTGTTCACTGAGGAAAAATACAATTTTACTTTCACTTTCTTGCTTCCCATGTGAGGTCCCATTTCTGAAGTTAATAAATATTTGATTAAAGAGAAACTGACTTCCTGGTTACTTTCCATGGCAATCCTGCCACGCAGTCAGTCAACACCCATGTGTGGAAGCTGCCTTGGTCTCCTCTCACTGAGTCTGTGTAGAGGTGTGAAGAGAGTGAGAGCATTAGCGCCATAACGCCTGGCTTGTCTGTGTAGCTGTATTTGCTCTTTTTGTACTACTGTAGGTTGTTTTGAGACAGGATGTTGCTGTGTGGCCCAGGCTAGTCTAGAACTTTTGATCATTCTGCCTCTGTGCTCTGAGTGCTGTGTTTATAGACACCTACCATCAGACATGACATACACAGCATTTTTTTTTTCTGTACCTGGACATTGTATGAATCCCTAGGGAGGTCTGACCTGTCTTGGGTCATAGAGAGTAGACTCTGGGGCTAGACTGCCTTTGATAGGTTTCTCGTCATTCAGTTTTTTGTTTTGATGTCTGTGGTTTGGGGGATATATAAATGTATATTTCCAAGACCAATGTAATGAAGCATCTCTACACTGTTTCCCTCTCAGTTTTACTATTTTTTAAATTTTTTTATCATTTTTTTATTTGAATTAGAAACAAGATTGTTTTACATGACAATCCCAGTTCCCTTCTCCCTCCTGTCCTCCCCTGCCAACCCCCCCAACTAAAACCCTACCTATCACATATCCTTTCTTCTATTCTTCCCCTGATTCAAACTTTCTGCTCCCTCATGACCTCTGCATCCTTCCTCTTCTTCCCTTCTCATTCTCATAGCTCCCTCCCTCCTCTTCCTGTGTTCTCAATTTGCTCAGGGGATCTTGAACCTTTCTCCTTCTCCAGGGGACCATGTATGTCTCTCTTAGGGTCCTCCTTGTTTACTAGCTTCTCTGGCATTGTAGGCTGGTAATCTTTTACTCTATGTCTAAAATCCACATATGAGTGAGTACATACCATGTTTGTCTTTTTGTGATTGGGTTACCTGGCTCAGAATGGTTTCTTCTAGTTCCATCCATTTTCCTGAAAATTTCAAGATTCCATTATTTTTTTTTCTGCTGAGTAGTACTCTATTGTGTAGAGTACTACATTTTCTCTATCCATTCTTCAGTTGAGGAGCATCTAGGCTGCTTCCAGTTTCTGGCTATTACAAATAGTGCTGCTATGAACATTGTTGAACAGATGTCCTTGTTGTATGAATGTGCTTCTTTTGGGTATATGCCTAAGAGTGGAATTGCTGGATCTTGTGGTAGACTGATTCCCATTTTCTGGAGGAGTTGCCATACTGATTTCCAAGGTGGCTGTATAAGTTGGCACTCCCACCAGCAGTGGAGAAGTGTTCCCCTTTCTCCACATCCTCTCCAGCATAAACTGTCATTGGTGTCTTTGATTTTGGCCATTCTGAAAAGAGTAAGATGGTATCTCAGAGTTGTTTTCATTTGCATTTCCCTGATGGCTAAGGATGTTGAACACTTTCTTATGTGTCTTTCAGCCATTTTAGATTCCTCTATTGAGAATTGTCTATTTAGTTCTGTACCCCACTTTTTAATTGGGTTGTTTGGTGTTTTGGAGACTAGCTTCAATACCTAGGGGTAACACTAACCAAAAAACGTTAAAGGTCTATACCATAAGAATTTTGACTCTCTAAAGAAAGAAACTAAAGAAGATACCAGAAAATGGAAAGATCTCCCATGCTCTTGGACAGGTAGAATCAACATAGTAAGAATGGCAATCTTGCCAAAAGCAATCTACAGATTCAATGCAATTCCCATCAAAATCCCAACACAATTCTTCACAGACCCTGAATGAACAATTCTCAACTTTATATGGAGAAACAAAAGACCCAGGATAGCCAAAACAACCCTGTACAATAAAGGGACTTCTGGAGGCATCACTATCCCTGACTTCAAGCTCTGTTACAGAGCTATAGTCCTGAAAACAGCTTGGTATTGGCACAAAAATAGACAGGTAGACCAATGGAATAGAGTTGAAAACCCTGATATTAACCCACACACCTATGAACACCTGATTTTTGACAAACAATCCAAATTTATATGATGGAACATAGAGAACATCTTCAACAAATGGTGCTGGCATAACTGGATGCGGACATATAGAAGACTACAGATAGACTCAAGCCTATCACCATGCACAAAACTGAAGTCAAAATGGATCAAAGACTTCAATATAAACCCTACCACACTAACCCTATTAGAAGACAAAGTGGGAAATACCCTTGAATTAATTGGCACAGGAGACTGCTTCCTGAACATTACACCAGTAGCACAGACACTGAGATCAACAGTTGATAAATGGGACTTCCTGAAACTGAGAAGCTTTTGTAAGGCAAAGGACACTGTCATCAAGACAAAATGGCAGCCCACAGACTGGGAAAAGATATTCATCAACCCCACATTTGACAGAGGGCTGATCTCCAAAATATACAAAGAACTCAGTTTTACTATTAAAGGTCTTATATTTAAGCTTCTAGTAAACTTTGAGATGATTTAGTCTGTGGCATGATCACAGACTAAAGGATCCAATTTCTTTCTTCTGCATATGGATAGCTAGTTTCTTTAACACCATTTGTTGAAGAAATTCTCTTTTCCATGTTGTGTATTCCTCACTTTTCCTCTTGAAAATTATTTGAGCATAGATATGTGCATTTATTTGTGAGACTTCTAGTTCTAGTGGGCCACTTGTAGTTTTCTTTTGATTACTATGACTTTCTAAAATAGTTTGAAGTCAAGTAGTATGCTTTCAGCTTTGGCCCTGCTCAATATTGGTTCAACTATTTAGGACTCTAGGTAGTGTCAAATTCGTTTTAGGATTGCTTTTTTTTTTGTTCTACGAAGTCATTATCTTTTCAAGGAAGTGGGTTGTTCTGTAGCTTTTCTCTCTTATCATTTTGTTGTTGTCTTAAACTTTTTCTTTTCTTTGATTACCCAGCACTTTTTTGTTATAATCAGAAGAATAAGGCTTTGCTATGGAGGAAACCTCTCTCTCTCTCTCTCTCTCTCTCTCTCTCTCTGTGTGTGTGTGTGTGTGTGTATGTCTGTTTGCCTGCCTGCGTGTCTGTCTGTCTGTCTGTCTGTCTGTCTGATAGCTGGCCTTGGATTGGCTAGGTAACCAAGGGCAATTTTGAACTTCCCATCTTCCTGCCTCCACCTTGCAAGTGCTGAAATTACAGGCGTGCATCACCACATTAAGTTAAGGAGGCACAATGAAAAGCCAGAACCTTCTCCTGTCACTGAAATTCTGCTTACAAAGTTATTTCAGGAAGAAAACACTTTAGTATTAAATTATTAAACTGGAGTGCCATGTGCGTGGTAGGTCGTTTGCTAGGGGACTGCAATGGCGGAGAAATCTCATTCATTTTTGTGGCTAAACAAAACAAGCCATTGCATTGGTATTTTCAAGATGGACAACAGCTGATTCTCATATAGGAGTGTTCAACAATGCCATCCTAAACTTGGCGAGGTTACCTGTGTTTGTAACTACCTTTACACACAGGGAAAATAAACTTCTCAACACTTTGTGGCAGCAGGTGGCTCTGAACCCTGAAAATGCCTATCTGGAGGAGACAGGCTCCTTCCCTCCCAAAGAAAACCAGGCCACAGGAACCATCTCCTTTGACACATATTCTAAGATTTTGAGAAAGACATCCTTAGGCCCTCAATGTGATAAAAGACCTATTGTATCAAGAAAAAGATTTTGGAGAGATGGGAAAATGCTTAAAAGTTTTAGTAGGTAAATGGTATGAGGAAAAGGAAGGAAAAAATGTCTTCTCCCTTCTTCACCAGGGACAATGAAGGCTCTGAGTTTTAATATGTATTTGTTCGTATCCTAACTCCAGAGCAGATGTCCCCAGTTAGTTTGACTGCAAACCACCTTGCAGTGACGTCTAGGAAAACTCTATGTGTTCTCCTCCTGGGTTTCCTGACCTTTGGGGATTTCCATGCCAGGCATCCCATTTTCTCTAACAATACAAAAGGAAAAGTGAGCCTAGAACTCCCTTGTGGTGTACAGAGAGTGGCCCTTCTCTTTCTAAGTGGTTCTGTGATGTGAAGCATACAGGAAGAAAATAATGGCAACAGATATGACACGAAGCTCACATGGACTGGGTACAGGGGCAATAACTCTAAAATAACAGACCAAGCCGCTTAGCTGCTAAGTAGGGAGAACTGACATTCTAATGTGAGGATATACATTGTTACCTGGTGAACTCCAGCCATCTTTAATAGAACCCAAGATCCTTGAGTATGTAGAGGGGACTCTTCTGCTCATGCTCACACTCCTTTACACACCTGTTTACCTGAGCTTGAACTTGTCCACCTCTGCTGATGTTGGTCTGTTCCACATGTCTTTTGGAGCCTTTGGAAGGCTAGGATGTGTTTCTCTTGATTCCTTGGAGTATCATATTTTCAATTTCACCCTTTGGATGGCTCCAAATCTCAAAGAAACCGAAGGCTTCTTTGTCTGTTGACTGTTTCCTTGCCCACTAAACTGCAGGGTGTATGTGTGTAAGTACAATATTGTCTCCTAAACACCTACATTCTTAATGCCTTTTGAGAGTTTCCTGGAACACAGTGGCCACTGGATCAATAGTAGTTGAAAGAATCAACCACTCATAAAAAGTAGATGTCCTTGGGGACTGGGACAGAAGAAAAGTAAAATAAAGAAATTCACATAAAACTGTAGAAATTTCAAGTATTTTTTCCACTAGATCTTTTTCTGTCTAGGGAGGGAAACGGCAGTCCTGCAGATAAAGGTCATGCAGCAGTGTGACAGAAAAGAGCACAAGCTGCATTTTGACCCTATTTATTTCACATGCCCTCAAAAGATTGCCAAATCCTATGTTGAACAATTATTGTAAAAAAACATTTTTTTTCTGTTTCAATGGGTACATTTATACTTAAAAGATATATTTCCCTTACAATATCAGGTTTGTTTTCTTTATGGCCTTACATCCAAGGGTGCTATGGCATTATGCAAACAGACCTACTTCCCTGTGTACAATCACAAGAAATGTAGCACAGATTTTTTCAGTCCAAATTGGGTCCCTAGCCCAATTCTAAATCTGCCATTGAAATGGTGCGGCTTCTCTTAATGGAATTCTTATATTTCTGAGAGTAGAACCAGGTAGAATGGGGTCAGGATTTCTCAGTGACATACAGAGCAAACTATGTTTAAGGGAATACAGGAGTTTGGGCAGTCAGAAGTATGTAAAAGAACCCAGGTTTTCCAGATAAACACTGACTTCAGCACAAATGCCAAAATTGGTTTTGGAAGAGTGGGACTGATAGCAAAGCATTGTCCTGTTATGTTTTGTTTTCCCATGTTGAAATCTTTAAGTCAGTTAGTCACTAGAAAATAATGATTTGCTATGAAAATAGGCATGCCCAAATGTGACAGTTGGTTATAAAGCCCACTGTCTTTATGTCGATGATGATGACTTTTAAATTCTTCTACACAGCACCAAAATACAAGAGGAGTTATGCTCTAATTAACAACAGATGAACCAGGCATGGAGATGGTGCTTGCCTAAGCTAGGATTCCTAGCTATCTCCAGGCTGAAGCAAGAGGAGAAAAGGTCAAGATGACTCTCACTGGGTTACAAACAGAAATAAAGACTAGCTTGGGATACCGGAGATTCTGTCTCCAAAAGTAAAAACCAACAATCAAACCAGAGCAGGACATATGTTTAGATGCTGGGGCTTCCAGAGCCTCATCAGAAAACGTAGGGATACCCAGGTAGAAGAGCAAGGAAAGCAGAAGGCAGGACCATTCAGGCCTGGAGGACACCATGAAGACACAACGGGTAGATTGAGTAAGTGCTCAATAAGCCAGGACTCCCCTGAGACACTGAGACCTGAGTTTAAGGACTGTGTAGGTGGAAAAGAATGAAAACCATAGCTAGAGAAGGACAGATCAATTGAGAGATTGAGCAGACTGTGATGGGGCCCTTCAAGATGGCTTTGAGGATGCCCCTGCTGGAATAGAGTGTGGCCTGGGTATCTCTAGAAATCCGAGATACTGGATTCATAGGTTAAGGGAAAGTAAATGAGATATTGATGACATTTGCCTTTATTTAAGCATCTCTCCATATGAGGTGTAAGTGCACCGGGCATGTTTTCTGTGCCAGGATTGAAGGCACAGCTGCACACCACATAAGAGGTCAGTTAGCAGGGAAGTTGGGGTGGAGATGGAATCATGACTGAGCTACTTTCCCATTTAATGTATGTTGCAGTTTTCCATAAAAAGTATGGTGACACATGGAGAGACTTAAGGGAAGTTAGAGATTGGAGTTGGGTGGTCCCCCCTCCCCCAGGCTGGCCTTGAACTCAATGTAACTGAGCATAGAGCTCTGACCTGAATACAGCCCTACTTCTACCTCTTGAGTGTTGAGATTACAGACATGCATGACGACACCCATCTTCATCTTAAAAAAAACAACCCTATATTTTATTTATTTATTTGTTTGTGTGGAAGGAAGGCAGGGGGTACACACCCGCTGTGCTTGTAGGGATGTCACAAGACAAGTGGGGCTGTTCTGTCCCCCATGTAGATTCTGGAAACTGAACTCAGATACTCAGGCTTAACAGCAAATACCTTTACTCTCTGAGCCATCTTGAGCCCCACCAGTTTTTTTTTTTATTATTTTTTATGTGGTGCTGGGAACCAAACCCAGGGCTTTGTGCAAGTAATTTGAGCACTCTACCAACTGAGCTACATCCTCAGCCTGATATATGAATTTTGAAAAGAAAATAGAAGATTCTGGAGGCACCATGTGGCCAGAAGAGCTGATGCCTATTTTAGAGAGGCCAATGGAATTCCAACACAGCCTTGTTTGACTCTGGCATCAGTTATGGTATTCTGAAAGCCCTCCATTTTTTTTAAATGAAATAATCTATCCTTGAGTGCTGGTTCCAGAGACCTAAGAACCTAAGGAAGAAGCCATAATCCATATTGCTGTTGTAGCAATGGAAGGTCAAAGTTGTGACAACTTGTGACTGGCAGCCTGTATCTTTTTAGCTTTCTGGAAATCAATCTCACACATTCTATTCATTAAATGATTTCTTTAGTGATCATGTGAAGGCTGCATGTATTTTTCTGTACAATGTGTTGCCAGACCTTAGCTGAATTAAAACATGTATGTGCAATAAAATGAACTTTCTTTTGGAGAGAAATAGGGGCTCTCTTTGTAGTACTGTCTGTCCTGCAACTCACTAACTCTAGACCAAGCTGGCCTCAAACTCACAGAGATCTACCTGCCTCTGCCTGGGATTAAAGGTATGCTGCCACCAGCTGAGTGAACATTTTTTAAAAAGAAACCAAGAAAATAAATGTAACCAATGTGTATAATCGTAAACACATAATTAATTTATAGATGGATGATCCTGGATGAATAGAAACTTCTAGAATCCATCCATTTCTCGTGCCTTCTCCCTTCTCTTCTTTTTCCCTTCTCTTTCCAGATAGTCTCATTAATCTGCTTCAGTTCGTGCCCTTGAACACACTCTGGAGTTGCTGCCTTCATCCCTCCCCTTAGTCTTGAGTTTTCCTTTCACAAGAGGGGCTCAACTGATGTGAACTTTTTTCTTCTCTTCTTCATCCTCCTCATCCCTGGAGAAGGGGCTGAAGCCCTGGGTGGGTGAATGTAAGATGTGGAATTGGCTTCAGATAGCCTATCCTTTGTTCTAGAAACTTGCACTGAGCAACCTGAGCAATGTCTTCCAGGTCTTCAGGGACAGCACCATCCCTCAGCATCCTGTCCCTCAGTGGGGCAATCTCCACTATTTATAGGGTTCTTTAACAGGTCCACTTAGCGAATAAACCCAAGATACATCTTCAGCCCAGCTGCTGGTGGCAAGAAGGGTTCTGTTGGGTTAACCCTGACCTTAATCCTCACCGTTTGCTGAAACAGTTGTCTGTGTCAAAGTCAAATGCTATGCATTCATTCCCCCCAGAGACCCTTTAAATGCAGGCCATTCATTCACACCACATTGCCTTATTTCTCAATATGTTGAACATGAGAAATAGTTTTACTTCATTGACAGGTATATTGTAATAAATTACTGAGCTTTTAAACAGTAAGTAAGAAACTATCCATTCTCATACTGTAATTTGATTCTACAATAAATACAAATATAAAATGCATACTTCTTGCTAGTCTGTAACTCACAGACAGCTTCTATAATATATATTAGAGCTTGATTTTTATTTGTAGTGCTATTTTTGAGAAATTTAGGCAAGGCTTCTGGAAGGCAGAATTTTCTCTAGGAAAAAATCAATTTGGTATTTGCAAATCTGTCAAAGTTACATACTAATATTTATCTATATAGATCCCTCCCTTATCAATTTCCTTCTCATTCCCATCTCATGGTTTTGGAGGTTGACCGTCCTGTGGTAATACTTAGGGGACAGATTCATCATGGACCTAAACAACAGAAAGTAGATAATACCTGTTTATGTCCTCTTCATATTTTAAAGAGAAGTGGATATGGTATTTTAAAAATTATCTTTTAAGATTTTTCTAAAAGCTTTTATGGGAGTTACCATCTTTGTTCCTCTATCAGAATTCTTGAAGGTATCTTTTTACAAGTGTGTAGAACAAACCATTCATGAGATGAAAAAAAGAAAACCGCTGAAAGTCTGAACTCTGTATTAAACATACTTCCCTCAAAGTAGACCATTAGCCATCTGAGGATCTGGTCCATGTAGAATGCACAATGATGCTGTCAATGTCTAGAAAATTGTGAAGATAAACTGATAAAAGTGACTCTAAGAAAGAAATCTCTGATCCACATTTTTCTAATTCTTACCACCATGTATCATGTAAACTGTAAACTCTTCAAACTCTCACAGTTGCATTGATTTATGCAGGGTTATTTAAATTCGAAGATCTCTACACTAGCATTGTCAAATTACCATCAAGAAAACATCTTCTAAATGCTTCCCACCTTGCACATTCTTTGATCCTGGGGCTTATTTTTGAAGAGTTCTGAGAAAAATCAACCACAGCCTGTGGAAAAACAAGCATACAAAATCAAATGTGTCAGTAAGTGGCCAGGTCTGATTTCTTATTTTAGTCTTGGGTTCTTTTTTAAATGCCAGCTGTGGGTTGCTCAAAAACTAAGTTTCAATGATCTATTTTTCATTGCTGTTCTACGGTATTGCTTAGCTCTATCTACATAACTCCAAGGAAGGGGGGGGGAGGAAAGATTGTAGGAGTCAGAGGGGATGAAGAACACCAGGAGAACACGGTCCACTGAATCAACTAAGAAGGGCACAGATGGCTCACAGAGCCTGAAGCAGCAAGCGCAGGGCCTGCGTGGGTCTGCCGCTGATCCTCGGCAGATATGCTATGCTTGTTGGCTTGGTGTCTTTGTGGGACTCCTAATGGTGGGAGTAGGTGTATCTCTGACTCTACTGCCTGATCTTGTGACTCTTTTCCTCCATAATCTTTGTGCTCTTAGTATTTGGAAGTTAAGATTCTTAGTGTCCTCCCCCCCCCCAATGGAGTTTAGCAATGCTTATAAAGAGCTACTCCCTATAGGAATTTTTAAACAGCAAAAAATTTAACTTAAAATTCAGGTTTCCTAGGAAGATAACAGCCCCTCGTGGAATCATATATGGACACTTCCCATTAAGGATCTAGTCTGCATTGAGAATGTGTTACACCTTGACAGTGTATTCAAAGGACTTGCACAAAGTATATAATTTTACTTTAATACATTAGTATGCATTTTGGCTTTGTTTTATTGCCCTTTCTTGTTGTCCTTTTAAAATGTTATAGTATTCTTACATTTGCTTACATATGTACATGTATACATTATAGGCCGGGATATAATTTAGGAGAACATGCTTTTTTTTTTTTTTTTTAAATTTTGAGATTGGGCTGCCTCACTTAGCATTATGCATTCTAAGGTTATCAAGTTTTCCTGCAAATTTTGTGATTTCATTTTTCTTCAGAGCTGAATAATATTCCATTTTATATATGTAGCAGATTTTCAACATCCAGTCAATTAGTTTGGTTCGGTTTATTTGGTCTAATGAGTACAGCAACAATCAACATGGGAATTGAAATATCTTCATGGTGGGGTATAGAATTCCCATTCTATTTTTAATGTTTTGAGAAAACTCCAAACCTATTTCCCCACTGGCTGTATTAATTTACACCCCACACCAGCAGTGAATGAAGGTTCCTCTTCCTACACACGCTCTCCAACATTTATTGTTAGCCTGTTCGTTGATCTTTAGTTTTATTTCCTTGGCAGTTAACTTCTGCAGTTCTTTGTGTCTGAGGTGTGGTTGGTGTAGGTTTTCTCCCCTCCCTGGGTCGTGTGCTTTGTTGATTGTTTCCTTTGCTATGCACCCACGTTTTAGTTCCCTGGAGCCACCCTAGTTGGTCCTCCAAACTGGCCTGTGCTAGTAACGTTCCGTTTAGAAACGTATTGCTGACACCATTGTTTTGAAGGATATTTCCAACGTTTTTATCTAGAAGTAGAATTTCAGATTTGAAATTGAGGTCTTTGATCCGTTTTGAATCAATTCAATTTTTTATTTTTCAACTCCATTGGATAGGCAGAGCAACAGAATGACTGAGAGCACACAGTACATTCAACATGCGGTCTACATGAGTGCTCTGCCACTCACTGACCGTGTGACCACGTGGCATTTCACCTTGTGCAGTGATGGTAATGAGATGCCCATCTCCTAGAGCTAATTTTTCCTGTAAGAATTCAGGATATTAAGTGCCAATAACACTTTCTAGTTACCCTATATTCTATATTTTCCTAAATCATTTACACTAATTATCTGGAATTTCCTGTTACTATTCTTTCATGTGTTACTATGTGCATATATATGTATTTTTCTAAGTCTTAGTTTTTCTTAATTTTTTTTATAATCAATTTGGCTACTCTTAATTGTCTTCTCTCCTATTAAACTGTTGGGTGAACTGGTGTGTATTACTTCCAATCAAATATTTTTTTTTGGTTTTCAGAATTTATCTTTGACATATGTCATGATGTCAGAGACCTTGGTTCTGAATATTTTAATATGGTAGAGGGTTGGTCTTCTATCACAAGCAATAGGGAAGATGAATGGTAGTCTGCAGCTGGTCATGCACCCATGGCAATTCTTGGTTCAGGTTCTAATGCTCAGTCTCTCACACAGTTGCCATGATTCAGCCTTTCCCAGGTATTCACCCCACACATACTACATTGTTGGAAACTGTTGTCAGGTAGATAGCAAATCCTGTAGTGTGAAATAAATATGGCTGTTCAGAAAGCATTCCCAATGAAAAGCCTCAACTCTCCAAGTTTTCTATTTCTTTTAAATCTATCTGAAGAGAGAGTGTGAGACTGTTATCCTTAAACACATCATGGAACTATGCATATGGCTTAAAATTCCAGCTAATAGTTGGGTACCCCAGATCAAATCTCTTTGAATTGGAAAATTTTGGGTCCTTAATAATTGTGCACAATAAAAATATCTCATATTCGTGTGAGGCTCAGAGAGTGTTCAGGAAATGGCATCCATGAACCATTAGTTTAGAAGCACCTCCCTCTTACACAAAGGGCTCATCTCACCAACTCTCTGTTATATCCCTTGTTTGAATACAAGTCAGTCCTCTCTAGTGGTTCCCACACCTATTACTTTTCAAATTCAAATTCAGGGGTCTTTTCTTACATAGCCTATAAAATATCCTTAATGTGCATCTCCAAGTACACATTACACATCATAATAAAGAATACTATTCTCTGAACAATTCATTATTCTCCCTCCTCAGCACAGAGACAGAAGCCAGGTATTAATTCATTTTTTTTAAAAAAAAGATTGTCCCATATGTACAATAACTCAATTTTGTCTTGCCAACCTACCATGAGCTTCATCTGATGTTTGGAAATTGGATCCTAGTATATTATTCATTGATACTTCTTGTTTCTAATGATATTAAAAATATCATTTTTAAAATGAAGTCAAATTGGAAGTCAGTAGCTTTTACTCTTTTATATCTCAGATTCTGTATTTAAATTTATAGAGTGGGTAACTTTTCATCTCAATTCAAAGACGTTCAAATTACTAAATTCTATAAATGTCTTGAAGAGTAGCTTAATTTTGTTGTGATATTACCTTCTTTTGTCTTTCAGCTGAATTTTATTCTGTTCCTGAATACAGTTAGAGTTCTTGCTACCAAAATTTGGGAGACCAATGCTGTTGGGCATGACATGAGAAAGCAGTACAGGTAACACAGAGCACCTCCATCAGAGGAAATATTTTGTTTGCTGTTTAAAGAATGAACACCAGTTGGTCTGAAGTGTCTCCAGGCAATTTCCTCTATGAATATGTGTTTTTGTTTCATTCACTTATATTGTTTGTTGGAAGAAAGTATTATAGTTAAGATACAAATATTATTGTGTCTGGATTCTCTATGTATATTTGTTCTTAGCAGGTTGTTAATTTTCTATAAATTATATAAATTCACACAAAATCTCTTGGTGATTTTCTTAGACAACTGTCTTGTATTTAAAAATATGTCCTTATGAAAATAATCAAGCAGGTGCATTTGCTGTATTGCATCAAAACCTTTAGCAAATTGATACCTATCAAATACAAATTTTAAGAACTTTTCAAACACACTGATGGGAGGAATTCCTTTTCTTTGTCTTTTATGAAGAAAAAGACAAACTGAGTGTTCATGATCACTATGAATCCATTTCAAGGGAGTGCCCATTCCTTCCAGTGGTCATTATGGTAATTCAGAGTAATAATGGCCTCTATCAAATTGAACTAACATATCTAGTAATCAGGTAGTGGACTAGATTTTATATCCATTAGATGGGTAACAACAGAAGAATGAACGAACCATGTTCAACATTTTGTTTTATTTCGCAAATATTTTCCAAATTCTTTGCTGATTCTTTCTCTAATTTTTCTAATTCTTTCCTCTAATGTGCAGCTAGCTTTTTCTGTATAGCAGACTTTCTTAGGATGCACAGTGTGAAAAAACCTGCAGCTTCCAACTCCAACTATGTTCCTTGAGTTACAGTGGTAGTATTGTGATATACACAGTGCCCAAGAATCTGTGGACAAAGGCCTATGCTGTACTAATATAAATTGCCTCATGTTATAGTCCATCAGTGAAGACATAGACCAAGAATGATGGCATAGTGTGTGTGGGGGGTATAAATAACCTTTCATTCTTCATAAAATGAAAAAGTGTGATGTTATTTGTAAATGGTATAGAGTTTTAGTTCTGAATGTAGGATGTTTATTTATATTTTCAGTTTAGTACTCTGTTTTAGAATCCTCAGATTATCAAGCCTTACTTCTGAAGCAGACATGGAAAGTGAAATTTGTGTTCTTGTCTCAGTGTTAGTTAGTTTTAACTTCAGAGTATATTACTTAAATGTATATGTCTTTGTCAGTGATCTATTGCTGTGAAGAGTCGTTGTGACCATGGTAACTCTTATAAAGGAAAACATTTAACTGGGCTGGCTTACTGTTCAGAGGTTTAGTCAATTTTTGTCATGCTGGGAAGCATGATGTCATGCAGGCAGATAGGGTGCTGGAGGTAGCTGAGAGTTCTATATCAGGATCCATAGGAAGCAGAAAGAGATAGTGAGCCACTGGGCCTTGCTTGAGCTTCTGGAACCTCAAAGCTTACTCTCCAGTGACATACTTCCTCTAACAAGGCCACACCTACTCCAAGACCAATCCTTAAGAGTCTATGGGGGCCATTTTTATTAAAACCACTATATTATGCTCCCTGGCCCTCATAGGCTTATAGCCATATTATAACGCAAAAAAGTCCAACTTACAAAGTCCCCATAGTCTTTAACAGTCTCAACCATGTTTAAAAAGTTCAAAGTCTCTTTAGAGACTCATGGGAATCTCTTAACTGTTAGCCCCTGTAAAATCAAAATGAAAAAGCAGATCACATACTTCCAACATGTAATGGCACAGGATATACATTACCATCCCAAAAGGAAGGAAAGGAAACATAGTGAGGAAATACTAGACCAAAGCAAGACTGAAAACCAGCTGGGCAAACACCAAATTCTGCATCTCCACATCTGATGTCAAAATGCCCTTCAGATCTCCAACTCCTTTTAGCTTCTTTCTTTTTGGCTGGTTCCAGTTCCTGTTATCAGGGTAACCCAGGCTTCACATTTACATCTTCATTCAATGGCAGAATACTTCTAGGAGGGGAAGTGGTGTTAGTTATATTGATGAATGATAGTGAGTGGATTTGTCCTGGAATAGGGGTGCCCTCCAGACTAATTTATGTGACAGGATCAGAGACGTTAAGTGGGGGCTGCATTGGTGCACATCCACAGGACCAGGAAGAACAGCAAGAGGCAGAGTAGAAGCTGGCCTGTTGTCTTCATTCTGAGGTTGTTTTGAAAAATCGAAACTCAGAGGCTTATCTGGGTCATCTCTCATGGTTCACAGCAGCCTCAGAGTGTGTGTGTGGGGTTATCCACAATTAACACCTGCAACTTAAAGCAATTTTCTATGCAGTGTCTGGCTAATCTTTCAAGAACCCCAGAATTCCATTATGGGTACATACTTCCTAGTTCCAGAGACCTTCAGTGGCTGAGGAGAAGCAACCTCTTTGGACTAACTGGGGTCTTGGTGAAGAAGATCTCACTGGGGCCTCCAGAAATGTTGCCAGAGTCTTTCTGGTATAAGCACTGTGATGCCAATGAGAGTGGAAGAGAGATATCACCTGTGGAACAAAGCCAGGACAGCTCCTGAAAGTCTTTGATCCAAGGTCCAGTTGGCACTCTCATTTTATACTCTAAAACCACAAGAAAGCAAGTCAGATTTTACAGTAACATATGTGGCAGTCAGCAGGTTGTTAAGGGAGACTACCCACTGTTTCAGATATTCCTTCAGGTCATTCTGTTCCAGGTAGCGAGTAAAGTTATGCTCGGAAAGTAGGCAGTTCACACAGGAGTTTTAAGTAAGTCACTAAATAAACCAATATCCACTACATGATCTTTTATACCTCATTTTAATATACTTTAACAATCAAGAGGAGTTGTCAGAACTTGGAAAATACAATGTGTGAAAGAATTCAAGGAAGAGAACACTTGAATGTTTCCTCAAACTGAACTTGTCAATCAATATGATGTTAAATATGTCATTATGATTTTTGCTTAACAAACCAATTTAATGGTTAGGGAAAAACCAACACAGTATGACAGCAAAGCAGACAGATTTAAAGATGAATAGTCACTTAAGGTATAATTTTGGGTGGATATTTTCATTCTTTGAACCTCTTTCCCCAGCTGGAAATGGATAATATACCTTCTCTTACAAGAAGTGAGACACTCCAGGTTGCTTCAGTAGCATGGTACAAAATGGCTAACAGTTTCATTTGCTACATTTCCCTCTTGGAAGGAGAGAGAGAGGAAATAAGGAAAAGAGAGAGAAAGTGACTGACATCTTATAAAATATTTCTCTTGAATTGAGGAAAGCACATGCAGAAATGCATCCATAAAACTCTACTGCTGTCAGACCATGTATGTCTGGAATTGTAAAGTTGCTAAATGGCAGATTTGTATGGGCAGCTTGTGTATATTTGATTTAAATACTAACTTTGTTCCTGTATACTGTAAGGTTTATATATAAGCAGAGTGGTCAATTAAAGAGAAGAAACCTGCAAAACAACAACAACAACTCTATTTTCAAATAAATAAATAAATTTAAAATAAAAATAAAACAAAATAAGAAAAACCTATTTACATAGACATGAGGAAAGCTTCATTTAAAGCCAGGAGGGACCAAGAAAGGCTTAAGATAAACAGGATCCTGAGCCTGTCCTCTTTAGTTTTAGCTATACTAGAGATTTTTTCCATACAAATTTATCTGGAGAATGATGTGGGCTAGATCCTATGAGAGCTGGGCATCTATTTTCCAAATTGGACACCATGTCCCTAAACCGCTTGACTCCTTTGCATTTCTCTTGTACCCCAAACCAACACCATACTCCCAGCAAGCCAGAAGACCCATATCAGTTGCTACATGCCCAGATCATTTCATCAGACAGATGTATCTTCATTAAAGGCTAAGCTTTAAAACCATACAGTGTCTGTGATTGACCATATGAACACTAATGAGCACCAGTGCCCAGAGTGGCTTGTGCCTAACCTGCTACGAATACACATCATGACCTAGGTGTACATTTGCTAGTCATATGCTCTGCAGGATAAATTCTAAAAGAGGATGTAATCATAGCTAATATACAAACATGAACTCAGTTCAACATTTTATTTAATTCCATAATTAATGAAGGAGGTGGCAAAACATTTCACCAGGTTCAAAAGAGGATATATAGTTAGGAAATGCATGCTGGAATGAGTTTATAAGTGGATGCAAACTGCAAAACTTAATACCTACAGGGCTACAGTCAGAGGCATCTATAATCTGCTGGATGAAATTTGTGTTTCAGTGGCCAGGAATGACTTATGACTTGCATTACTGTGGTAGACAGACTTCCTTCCTTCCATCCATCCTTTCTTTCTTTCTTTCTTTCTTTCTTTCTTTCTTTCTTTCTTTCTTTTCTCTTTCCTTTTTCTTTTTAAAATTTAAATTAGAAACAAGCTTCTTTTACATGTCAATCTCAATTTCCTATCCCTCCGCTCCTCCCCATCCTCCCACTGACTCCCTATCCCAACCCCTTTCTGCTCCTCAGGGAGGGTGAGGCCTTCCATGGGTAATACTCAAAGTCTGGGTAGACAGATTTCTATGAGGACCCCTGGGATCTCTAGCCTTTAGTATCCTATATGTGCCATGTGCAATACTTGCTCTGTCATCGAGACCTTGAATGTGGGCAAGATCTATGACTGCATTGTTCTCTCCTTGATTAGGTTGCATTATATGTCAAAGAAAGAGGACTAGTCAGTCTTGTGATATATTAAGAGTCCATCCTGGAAGCCTGGGAGAGCCTGTGGTTTGGACATACAGGTTTGGCAGTCTGTAGGATCCAAGTGACTCGGGGCTGAGAGCCAGAAGACAACCCTACAAATGCAGCGGAGGTCTTTAGAAATCTGAATGAGTTTATAAGAGAACCCTGGGTCCAGCTGTGAATCCAACCCTAGTTGAAACCTTGAGTTCAGTTTTGAGAGACTCAAGTATAACACCCAATTGTGTTGATCTGTATGTCTAGCACTGCATAGCAACAGAGGGAATGAGTATTTAAGGCAGGGACTTTGTGGTTCTTTGTTATACAGCAAACCAAAGATGAATTCAATTACTGTTTTCACAGATGATCCTTACAGAACTATACAATAACTTAGTCATAGACAAGAAGAGGGAGTTCAAAGGATAGAGCTAACAGGATATCAAATGGATTTCATTGCCTGATGTAATTATTCTCCTAGTCTGCATTAAACTGAATAGTGACAAAACTTTAGTATTTGTGACCATTTTATAATCTATTGCTTTGATTTAATTTCTTGTTTCAACCTAGTTTTTGGTTCCTAGCTACAAAAGTAGGATCAATCAAAGCTAGCCTGATTTTGAGTGCATTCTCCGGGGGATTTACACTGCATCTTAAAAACAGAATATAATTTTTTTCAGAGAGATGTTAGACAAGAGTTTTAAGGCTGTGCAAGTGCAGTTAATGCAATTCTTGGATCTAACTAAACCAAATTAAATGCCCTAGGTGTTCACAGCATCCTTTCTGGACTTACAGAAACAGGAACTTGGGCTTACTATTCAGCATTTAGATGGAGGACAAGTACAGGCAGGTTCTGAGCGCTGAGAGTGTTAGTCAGGTCCAAGAGATCTACTGCTTATCAGCAATGCTCTCCTGAATGGAATGGACTAATGTGGGATTCTAAGACTGAAGAAACTGTAGGCAAGGCAAGTGGGAGCTCAGCCCAGCAGATGAAAAGCTCACAGTCTGCAGGGAAAATTATGAGTGAGGGGCAGGCCACTGGACAGCTGGTTCTGACAGTACTGAGACACCACAGGCAATGAGGGAGGTAGACAGCCTTGGACATCTCCATGCGAATCTGTGGGCACTCCAGAAAGCAGGCTATGCTGGATAGTGTGTTGATGGGAATGATGACTACCAAGAAAGCTTTGAAATACTAGAGACTTGATGGGATTGTGGACCCTGCCCTCCTATTCCTGAGACTAGATACATGAACCAGCATTCCATAGGCAGAAAACATCAAGCCTAGATTCTGAATCTAGTTCCCTTCAGTCTTAGACTAGTGAGATCTTGGCTCACCCATGCAGTTTGATTCCAAGAAGAAAAATAATAAGTAAATAATGCAACTAGAGGAGAGACTGATAAAGATGGAAGACAAAATTGTTCAAGATTTTTGAGTGTAGATGATTCACAAAGGGGAAAAAACTCAAGAAATACATACAAAATGGGCCATGTTTGGCAATTTCTTGGATCAAGTGCAAACCTAACAAAAGTAACCCAAGAACTGGAAAATGGTGCACTTGGTGACCTGGTGACAGATGAATTGCTCCAAACTCAGTGGCTTAGGGGAGCACACTTTCCATCTCATTCTCTGTAGGTCAAGGATCTGTGTCCTCCTCCTCTGCTAGGCTGTCACAAGGCTGCAAATGAAATGCCAATCAGGGCCATGGCGTCATGGAAAAGTTGGACTGGGCAGAATATATCTGAGTGTGTGTGACTACTGCAGATTTGGGCGCTGGTCAGCTGATGTCCAGATGCTACTGTTTCTTGCCACATGAGACTTTGAGTAGAACAGCTCCCAACATGGCAGCTTGTTTCACTGCAGAAGGCTAGGAAGATGGCAGTTAGAATCGTAGGTAACACAGTCACAGAAGTGGCTTTAGTCAACCAGAGGAAATCCCCCAACCCAACCATACTCAGGGAAAGGACTGACAAGGACATAAGGACCAAGAGGTGGGATCAGCGAGGACCATTTTAGACTAAGTCTGTCTGTACTGGACACGGTTCTCTCAGGGCGGAATCAATAGGCCTGCCAAGATGTACGAAGGTGTACACATGCAGGTAGGTTTATAGGAGAATAGGCAGTTACAGGTAAGTGGATATATGAGACGGTACTTGGTGAACTGGTTCATGTGAGTCTGGAGGCCCTCGGCAGGCCTCACAGTTCCAGGACTCTGTTTAAAGTCCAAAGTCTCACAACCAAAGAAACAAATGGTGTAGCCCTCAGCTCAAGAGGGATACACAACAGCTCATCTGCCTACAGGTGCAAATCCCAGCTCCAAAGGCTGGGAGCCTGGAGGACTGGAGGCAGGAGAGCTGTGCTCCTGCTGCAGAAGAGGTGTGTAGACCTTCCCTGTGCCTTCTGGCTCTGACAGAACTGTCTGTTTCCTTGGTGCAGCCTCCTGCCCCTCACTCAGTTTCTCTTGTAGCCTGTGGGCCTTTTGTCCACTAGTCTGAGTCCTCACTTGCCTTGCCTACAGTTCCTTCAGTTTTAGAATTCCACATTCGCACATTTCATTCAAGACAGCATTGCTGATAAGCAATGGGTCTGTTGGGCCTGACCAGTGCTGTTGGGCCTGCCTGTACTTGTCCTCCTTCTGAGTACTAACTAGTGAGCCCCAGGGGCTGGGTGGTACCTGCCGACACCAAGGGCAGACCTTTCATATTGAGTCCAGCCATTCATGTACCCATCTCCTTTGAAAGCACCTTCACAGATACATTGAAATAATACTTTACCAGTCATCTATGCCATCCTTAGGCAAACTGACACCTAAAACCAAATATCAACACTATCACATTGGAAAAATCAGGATTGCTTCAAATATACAAGATCATTAGGATGAGGCCAGGGCAGGGCAGGGATGGCTCATTCCTTTAATTGCATCATTCCAAAGGCAGGGGCAGGGGCAGGGGCAGAGGAGGACAGATCCCTGTGCGTTCAAGGCCAGCCTGTTCTTCATAGTGACTTCCAGACCAGCCAAGGCTACGAAGTGAGACCCTTTCTCAAAACAAAACAAAACAAGAAAAAACAACCAAAAAACAAAAACAAAAAACTCAACCATCCAACCAAACAACAAGACAAAAATCAAGAGGGAGGGAGGGAAAGAGAGAGAGAAAGAGAGAGAAAGTGAGAGAATTAAACAGAATCACAGGTAGTTGGAAACAGAATATTTCACAGAACATTCAGAATAAGAGGAAGAGCTGAAGTGTCTTTGAGTTGTTGATTTAAAAAATTAATTAAAATTTAAAATTTCATATATATATGTATATATATTGTTTGTCATTCTCCCCTTCCTCCTTCCACTCCATCTCAAATTCATAGCCTTTCCTTAATTATTATTGTTATTAATTGTCATGAGTATCTCTTAATTATTATTGCATATAAGCAAATATTATAAACACAACCCGCTGAATCAGTTTACTGTTGCTTATGTGTGTGAGATTTTTAGGGCTGACCACTTGGTATTGGGTAACCAATCAGAGGACTCATCCTGTGGAAGACTGGTTCTTTCTCTCTCTCAGCAGCCATGAATTCCTGTAGCTCTTCATTCAGGGGTAGGGGCCCCATGGGATTTCCACTACCCATATTGGGATGCCGACTGGTGTTGGAATTGTTCAGGATCTTACTTAGGCAGCCATATTGAGATTTAATGTGTGCAGCTTCCCTGTCTCTCACAGAAGGCACACTCTTGCAGCAGACTTCCTTGTCTTCCAGTTCTTACAATTTTCTGCCCCCTCTTCCCTGACATTCCCTGAATCTCAGGTTAGGATGGAGGAGATGCTTTGTTAAGTCTCAAACACACAAGTTAAGGATGACTTAGAATAGTAACGAAGGCCATTTAACGACGTCATATCATCAAGAAGAACAGACTAGAGACCCAGGGGATCTCTAGTGAGATTAGGGATGCTCTCTAATAATGGGAAGTTAGCATCAGCCACCTGAATTCCTATAATGTGACAAGAGGCAGCACTGGGGAGGTGTCTCAGTGGGGAGAACACTTGCCCTGCAGGCATAGGGAGCCAAGTTTGAAACCCCAGCACTCATGTACCATCTGGGCATGGCTGAACATGCCTGTAACTACAGCATTAGGAGGTAGAAACAGGCAAATCCTGAGAGCTCACTGGCTAGCCAGCTTTGTTTTAGTGGTGAGTTTCAGGTCCAATGAGAGGCTCTGGCTCAAAAAAAAAAAGTAGAGAGAAATAGAAGGAGATGTCCTGTTGTCCTGTTTGATTTTCTGCATGCTAGGGCCGGGCCTGAGTACCTGCATACTCATGTATACACACACACACACACACACACACACACACACACACACACACACACACCCAACCAATCCAAAGAAAACACCCACAAAACAGCAAAAGTCGAGGAAGGAGAATAAGGGCACACCAGCAGCTGAGGAAATCTGACTCATTTCTGCAATAAGCTGCTTCCCCAAAGGCACCTAAGGTCGGTTGATAGAAAACCTTGTGTCTTTTTTTTTTTTTTTTTCTAGGAAACTGGCTAAGTCAACACTGGTCCTGGTGCTGGTGTTTGGCGTGCATTACATCATATTTATCTGCCAGCCGCACTCCTTCTCCGGGCTCTGGTGGGAGATCCGCATGCACTGTGAACTCTTCTTCAACTCCTTCCAGGTGACCAGCAGTGCCTGTGGCTTGCTGCTTGCGATTGATTAGTTTCAACCGCTTTCTCTGAGCTTTGCCCTGGTTCACTGAGCCTGTCTTCTGAGGGTCCAGCTCTTACTGTGTTTCCTCCTAGGGGTCAGGTTAATTCTCTGACCCCATAGAGAATTAGCATGGAGCTGTTTGGCATAGGAACAAGCCTGGATAGCAAGATAACAACTCACATTGTTGGAGAACACACCACGGCTGTAGGGCAGAGTCCTTCGCTTTTGTGTGTGTGTGTGTGTGTGTGTGTGTGTGTGTGTGTGTGTAGTAAATGAAATTAAAAGAAGACAAAAGCAGGGGAAAAGCAAGACAGGAAAGGAAGGTGAAAATAGAAGAAGGTTGCCCTATGTACTTCATCCCAGTGTAAAGAGGATGACTAGCCTCTTAAATGGAGAGTCTTCACAGCACCTCCTCCCTTCACCTCAAATCTGTGATGTATTTATTCCAGGGGGAGTAACAGAGAGCTTGAGACAGATACGAGTGACCATAGCCTGAGAACACAGATGGAAGTTGCTCTCATGGAAGTGATTATGTACATGTTTCCTAGTTACAGAATGAAAGGGAGTCTTAAGTCAGTATGTTTATCAAATATGTTAGTGGGGCCATCATATAGGTGAGTCATGACAAAGACAAAAAGTCTCCACTATGAATTTCAGATGGAACCCGATAGTGTTCTTAGCTCTGGGTTTGTGAGAGCCAGCGGTTTGCTAAATCAATACATTCTAGAGGCTTTACCTGATGGTCATAATGATGTAGGTTTCTAAAAGGTGGGCAATGAATGACTCTTAAGGGAATTGAAAATAGCCCAAGGTGATCTGGGCTCTTAACCAGCAACATGCCAACTCTCCACAGCTACAAAGTTCTATATGGCTGTACAATCTGTAACCTGGTCAGGGAACTTCAGTTTCCAGCAGCCTGAACAATTGGAAATTTCACAGTTTGGTAGTATTACTTACTTGTCAAGAATTTCCAAAGGTTTCCTGTTGTACTCAGTATCAAGTTCAAGTGTCATTTTCTGCCCCACACAGCCCTGCATGGCCTGGTGCTGGTCAACACTCACTTAATGTCCCACAGACCTCATGGGACCTGGTTGTTGCTTCACCAGTGTGCCTGGGGTGGGGGTAGAGACAAGAGTGAGCTTGGTAGTGTCACACTCTGCTCTCTTTCCCCCCAGAACCACCTTCCCATAATATCCATCCAGTTGACAATCATTTTCTTGTTACTCTGACAACCTTAAATGTCATCCCAGTGAGGGTCTTGGCTGAGTTTCTCATCCAATATACCCACCCTATTGTTCCCTGTAACACTAACTTTACCCGTAAGACCCTCATAGTCTTGTTTTTCTCATGTGGCCGTTGTCATATATTTTATCCATGTCTCCGTCTTCCAGAACCATTTTGTTTATATCTTACTCCTGTCGTGCTGAGTCATTCTTAGCACAGTGTTTAAGCTCAATAGATATTTCAGAGTAAAGAAAAGGTCTTTTGTGTTCGTAGCATATAATATTCTATGTTGGTTGCTGCTAGCATTTAGGGCATAGAAACATATTTTACCAAGCAGGGGCTAACATAAACGAAACCACATAATAGGAATCAGTTCTTTGTTCACCTCCGAGTATTCACTGAGTTGTTTGGTTTGGCTGAAAGCAAGGAAAGGCCACAAACAAATGTAATATAAACAAACATTTGGAAATGTTAGGAGAAAATAATTTGTGTAATTTTCTGAAGATATCATCAAAAGCCAGCTTTTCAGTTGGTGAATTTTGATACAAGATATTTTCCTGCCACGGGGCTTATGGCCTCTTTTTCTCTACAGGGTTTCTTCGTGTCCATCGTCTACTGTTACTGCAATGGAGAGGTAGGTCTGAAGACACCAGGGGCCTCTGAAGATAAGCTCCAAATTAATATTTGTCTTAATCCATTTTGTGTCTTTATGACAGAACACAAGAAACTTAGTAATTTACAAAGGGTAGAGGTCTGCTTCTCACAGATCCAAAGTGGGCCATCTATGTCAAGGTGGCCATATCTGCCCAGAGTCTTCTTGTCATATTATCGGGTAATGGAAGGCAGAAACAAGGGAGCTTATACCTCTGAGAGATTGACCTCACAACCTTGAGCTCTTAGGGGAAGACTCTTATTTTAGTTAATTCTAAATCAATTCTGGTTAATTAATACTAACACTTTTGGTCCACATCAAGTTCTAGAAAAAGTCAACTACTTTCCTTAGGATGAATCTAAATGAAAATAAATTCAATTAAAACAGATAAGTTTTTCATGACAAGCTGAGGATAGGGCCATCTCAATCCATTCAGAAGTCTCCAGAGAGAAGTAACCGCAAGTTACATGATCATCACGTGGATGATCACATGACTCTGGAGCTTTAGGCATGCCCTGCTGTTGGATGCTGCCTCCTTTTTCTCTCAAATCTTCAACTTGCTCCACATCCCAGAAGGACAAGGACATTGTTTACTACAGGGGATCACCAGAGGCTTCTTTCTGTGGGGTGTTGGTCTCTGCATAAGGAACTTGAGTGGCAACTTATCAATGCACCACCCGGATTTACTGCTGGGTTGTATTTTTACTTTAATTTGCAGCAGGGCTAAGTGCATCAGTGTTTGTTTTTCCCTCCTCAGAAGAAGAGATGAGTATATGGCTTTAGGTGACACCAACTTACAAGATTTTTTTCTTCCCCTGGTGCTCTCGGGAAAGGGTCAGTAGAAAGGACGCCTTTGTAGCAGGCACAGAGGCCAACTTGCATCTAGTCAGACTGCAGCTGCTATGCCTGCTTTTCTATCCCCATCCTTATTTTCCTCCCTCCTGTTGGCTCTTGCAGGTTGACAGTGTATGGCAGTTTTGTTGCAAGCAGAGTACCTTCCTTGGCTTTCCTCTGCCTGAGGTGGTGTCAGACATCAGACTTTAAAGTTTATTTAGTAGCTTCTGAGAGTGGGGGAAAGGCAGAGAGCTTTTCAAATGGAGAATTGGGGGCTTGGTGTTTGGGAGCTTAGAGTCAAAGCGGAAAAAGCACCGAGCTAGACGGATGCAGGGGTAGCAGTTAACTGGCTGTGCCAGCCAAGTTAAGGCTCCATCCTCCCACAGGAAAAGGGCAGCAGAAGCCCCAGCCTCTTAATGAACCGTTGGCTCCTAGAGATGAGTCCTGCGTGTCGGCACAGTTGTGGGTCTTCTGTGGTAAAGGGTTTGAAGAAAGGAGCTAGGCGGACTTTTATTGGGTGCTCTGGCTGGCTAGAATGAACAGCAGAACTTCCCTGCAGCTGTAAGCTTTCTCAGACAAACGCTTTCAGGAGGTTTGTTTATCCCTGGGGTGTGTGAGACTTGGTGCCTCTTCCGTGCAGGACTTGTGACATGAAGAGTCTTGTGCCCCCCACCCCCCCGCCACTGTTCATCTCTTATTTCTCCTCCAACCCGGAATTCTCTTTCTTCCTTTTGATAAGGCAGTGGTTCGTTTCAGTGACACTTCGGTCTAGTTTAAATGCTAGAAGTAACATTGATTGGGAAGGTCTTTTTGAGGTGTACCAAAGGCACATATCTGTAGCGTCCCTGAATACAGAGGGACCTCATCCAGTGCTTATTATTATTATCACTGAAATCTAAGCAACGCTCGTCATTACATGGGCGTGGGGGGCGTGGGGCTGCTTTATGATTTCTGATACACAGCGTGTTTCTTACCCTGTAGGTGCAGGCTGAGATGAAGAAGATGTGGACTCGGTGGAATCTGTCCATCGACTGGAAAAGGACGCCACCTTGTGGCGGCCAGAGATACGGCTCTGTGCTCACCACTGTCACTCACAGCACCACCAGCCAGTCACAGATGGGGGCAAGCACGCGCCTGGTGCTCATCTCCAGCAAACCCACCAAGAATGCCAGCAGACAGATCGACAGTCATGTGACGCTGCCTGGCTACGTCTGGAGTAGTTCTGAGCAGGACTGCCAGCCACACTCCACCCCTGAGGAGACCAAAGAAAGACATGGGAGGCAGGGAGATGATATCCCAACGGGGGCGTCTTCCAGGCCAGTGGCATTCACCCTAGACTCCGAAGGATGCAAGGGACAAACCGAGCGTATCTGAGTCACCATTTGTGGCTCCAGTAGATTGGCGGATCTGGTGGTAGGAGATAACTTAAGTTGGAAGACTGGAATTCTGGAATAAGGCATTGCTTAAACGTTTTCAGTTTCCACCAGTTGGCTACTATAAATATTCACACATAAAAGGGTATTATTGTGGTAGTTTATGAACTTATGTTGGCATTACTACTTCTTAATACTTTCTCTGTGGTTATTATTATTTTGCTTGTTTTGGACAGAAAAGGATTCAAACGCTTGACTCTACTTTTCTCTCATAAATATCACTAGTTAAGATCATCTAGTTTGCATCATTTTCCTTTAAAGCAATTACTGATCTTTACCCTTCTCATTTTAATGAACTTCTCTTATTGCATTCATTTTGTCTATGTACTGGAGCAATCGACAGATGTACATAGGAAGACAAATTCTAAGACACACTGGAAAATCAGTTGACTGGACATTAAAAAAGTGATATATTTCTGACAGTTACGATTGATAGGAGCAAAGAAAGCCATTCTAGTTTTCCTTTGAATGCCCCCTGTGTGATGAGCCAAAATCTTCTCTTGCTCTTCTGTTTTGTAAACCATGACAAGTCAAGTCAGTGATCTTGTGTTGGAAAGCTGATTCTGTGCGGGCTCATTTATACGGATGCTAACCCATGCTGCACCTTTGTATTTCTTCTTGGTTCTGTTATTTGCTATGTTACAGATGGTATGTGGGGTGAATTAAAGGCTTGTTTTAAAGATACTCATTTGGTCTTTAAGAGAATTTCCTTTCATCTTTACACATTATTCCTGAGAAGCATCCAAACCGTTCTTTCCCCACGTTGGCAGCCCCCAGCACTCATCACCCATGGTTTGGGAATTTTGAAATTTCAGTATGCTTCAGTTATGAAAACATTTGCTGAGTGCATGCTTCAGAGCAGGCATTCTGCTGGGATTTTTACAAGTATTGACTCACTGCTAATTTTGCAGTAGGTTTTTACCATTGTCACTGTTTTTTTTTTTTCTTTCTATGACTCACAAGGTAGATCGACTTATCCCAAGTCTTTGAGTGAGTATGGTTTCAGATGTAATCCACTGACTCCAAGTCTCATGCCCTTAACACACACACACACACACACACACACACACACACACACACACACCATTAACCAGTGAAATAGTTTACTTCCTTTTGGGTAGAGAATGCTTCAAGACCTTGTACTGCAATATATCTCAGTATCTGACTCTCATAAAGTTTCTCCTCATGTAGGAGACAAATCTATGCAAAAGGCATCAGACTAGTGTCTTTTGAGCTAAAATAACACAGTTGAGGCTGCTATTTCTCAGTCTATTGAATGACTTCAACAGTACACAGTGGTGTTATTATGACTTAGGTGCCCAATACTTACAAGTCTCCTTTCTTTCCTTCCCTGAGTGTTAGCTTGGACTCATTTCCTTTGCATTCAGCTCATGAAGATGCCACTGTGCTTGTCTAACCCACCCAACTCAATTCTGCACTGCTGCCTACCTGAGCTGCCCATCTGTGAGGAGAGAAACATCATGGGCTGAGGCACAGACTAAGTTCAGTTCTATGCTAAATTTAGGCCGACTTTTACAACTTAGCTTCTTTTATAATTCAATTACTCCATTTTAAAAATGAAAAAAAACCTTTTATAATTCAGTCGGTCCATTTAAAAATGTAGAAGTTGTCCATCTATTTCAAAGAGATGTTATGACAGAAAAGAAAAAGCACATTATTGAGAATAATTTGTGGCATAAATATTCTATATAAATGCTTGGTTTATGTCATTCTTATCCTTATTTTAAGTTATATTTTTATCTTGCCCTCTTATAAATTGCCTTAGTGGTCACTGTAACAATGAGAAAATATTTTAGAATAGATATATTTAGAGAATATGGAAAATAGTGACTTTCTAGTTTGCTCCAAATCCTAAGGCTAGACCACAGCCACTTTGTACACCAGATATAATTGGAGGAAAGTCCATCCTTATACTACAGATCCCCATCACATGTTGAAAAACTTCACTTTCTAAATGATTGCTGCAAAGTATGCATGCTCATGGACCAGACGTTTGTCAATTTTCAAACACAAGAAGTTCCAGAGGTTTAAACAGTGGGACAGGCCACTGGGGTGTGGGAGGATACTCTTATATGATGTACTGAAATGAACATTAATACTGTATTTTCCTTACAGTCAAATAAGAGTTTGACATCAGAAATAAAATTTATTGCACAAGGGGGCTGGAGAGATGGCTCAGAGGTTAAGAGCACTCGCTGCTCTTCCAGAGGTCCTGAGTTCGATTCCCAGAAACCACATGGTGGCTCACAACCACCTGTAATGAGATCTGGTGCCCTCTACTGACCTGCAGGAATGTATGCAGACAGAACACTGTATACATAATAAATAAATAAAATCTTTAAGAAACTTATTACACAAGGTAAACATGAATGGTTTGGACCACTTAGCTCTTTATTTATGCCTACTAAATAGCATGAAAACACAGCACATAATGCAAAACATATCAAAATACCCAAGAACCTTGGTTTTAAATATTAGGAAGCAGATGAATAATATATACTAGTTTCTGTATATTGTTTGCACTCATTGGTTAGTACTTAAGAACCGGTCTTGGATAATGTAGACACATAAATGGCACTGAAGATGTTCACGTTATGATCCTTAGAACTGATGATTGTATTAGGCTCCATGGTGAAGGCAAACAAAGGTTTGCTGATCAGCTGACTTTAAGTGGGGGGGTTATCTTAGATCACCTGGCCCCTTAAAAGTGGAAGGAAAAGAAGTACAGAGGAGGGAGGCCTAGCAGTGTGATATGAGAACCTGGTCTCTTGTTCTCAGCTTTGGAGACAGAGGGAAGGGCTCTGAGCCAGGAAAATCTTAGAGCTTATAGTAACTGGAAAGGGCAAAGAAACAGCACCTCCTGTGGAGCTTCCAAGAAGGAAAGCAGCTTCACTGACTCCAGCCAGACCTTTGCTGACTTCCTCTACAGAAGTGAAGAATAAAATGGGTGCCTTAAGATGCTGGCTTTGTGATAACTTAAAATGGTGGCCATAGAAAACTATTACAGAGATTTACATGGATTTCTAATAAGGATTGAAATCATTCATCATTACTGTTTCTTGGAAATCAATTATTGTGCCAGTCTTCTTTTTCTGTATTTCATGTGCTATATTTATAGGGAAAAACTCTGTCTTATTTGCTGTCTTTCTGAAGCTTACATGTTTCAGGAATTGCTTTATCCTGGAAATTCAGTGTTGATGCTGTTGGAGAAGCCATTTATACTGTTTCTAGGTGGCACATTCTTGCACTTAAAATACCATAAGACTCTACCACAAACTTACAGTTTTGATAGACTTTCATCAAAGTGGCAGAATACAAAATCAACACATAAAAATCAGCAGTTTTCTATACACTAAAATGAAACTTGCTGAGAAAATAAGGAAAAACCAAAAACAACCCCCCAACAACCTACTCACAATACTCTGAAGCCAGCCAACAGACAAAACAAACAAGCAAGCAAACAAATAAACCATAGGGAAAAAATCAAAGCAAAGAGACCACAGAGCTCCTCAATGAAAATTTGAAAACACAGAAGAATGAATTGAAGATGTTACAAAATGGAAAGATTCCCCAATACTGAGGGGTTGGCAGAATTGATACTGTGAAATTGGCTGTATTACCTAATGTAATCTACAAATTCAGTGCAATTCTATACTTTCCACAGAATTAGAAAAAACAATCCTGAAATCCATATGCAGGCATAAAAGACCCCGAATAGTCAGCATAATCCTAAACAGAAAAAACAACCCTGGAATTATCACAATATTGATCTCAAATAATATCACAAAAGTCACAGTAACCAAACAAGCATGGTACAAAATACGCATGTGGATTAGACAAGATTGGAACAAAGGTATAGGAAAAAAACCACACAAGTACAGCCAACTGACTTTTGAAGAGTTGCCAAAAAAATATACCAAGGGAAAAAGCTCTCTTCAATTAGTGCCGGGGAAACTGGATATCGATGTGTAGAAGAAAAACGTTTTGTTTTTTATTTCTTACTCTATAATACAACTCAACTCAAAATGAATCAAACACCTTACCGTAAGGTCTAAAACAAGAACCTGGTAAAACAAAAGACAAGGGAGACATCTCAGGACTTAAACATGGGCCAGGACTTTCTGAAAGGGATCTAACAGCACAAGACTTGATAAACTCGATTGCATGGAATTAAAAATCTTCTCTACACTACCAGAAACAGCTATAGGATGTGAGAAAATCTTTACACACAGTATATGATCTGATAGGAGGTTAGTTGATGAAATACAAATGCCAAAAAGAAACAACTTAAAAATGTTCAACATTTTTATCCACCAGAGAAATTCAAATTAAAGCTGCTTTTCAAGTTTATTTTACTCCAGTAAGAAGGGCTATTATCAAGAAGACAAATGACTGCAAATGCTGGGTAGGGGATGTAAACTATAGAGATCAATGTAGTCGTTCCTCAAACATCAACTACTATTTCACTCAGTGATATCATTCATGGATATATGTCTAAAGGTATCTAAGTCAGCATATTACAGAGATACTTGCACACCCATGTTTATTGCTGTACTATTTACAAAGCCAAGATGTGGAACCAGCCCATATGTCCAGCAACAGATGAATGGATAAAGAAATCTGGTATATATACACAATAGAATTTTATTTAGACACAAAGAAGAAAAAATTATGTAATTTGTAGGAACATGAGTGCAAGGGGACCACATGACAGATAATCCAGTATCAGAAAGACAAATGTTTACTTTCTATCATACATGGAATCTATCTATCTATCTATCTATCTATCTATCTATCTATCTATCTATCCATTCATTTCATTATCACATATATATGCTATGAAAGTAGAAGAGGGACCATGGGGGAGGAGAGGCCTTCAAAGGAGAGGTGAGGAGAATAAAGAGTATAGTGGGGGAAAGACTAAAATATCATATTTTTTCTTTACACAATCTAGATTTAAATATAAATGTACCTATACAAAAAATTCATATGTCTCTGACAAGAAAGCAGAAGGGTATGTGTGTATATGGGGAAGCATGTATTAGGATGGGGAAGACAATGAGAGGTACATAAGTGTGCAATGATGTATATATAAAATGTCATAACAAACCCATTATTTTGCATATTAATTGAAAGTTAAAAATAATTATAAGCATCTAATTTTATCAGAGATATTCACTCTTTTTCCTCATTAGGCTCACTCTGCCCAATTTCTGCCTGTAGTCCCTCTAAAAGCTCCATTTTTCACTCTTCTCTATGCATCTGGAGAGGTTCTAGCTTGAAGAGATGGCTTCTCTACACTTGCTTAGAATTAACATAAGTAAATAAGTAATGTGGGCTTGCCTCCTTTGTTTTCCCTGTATTTTATCATGTTTAGATGCTCTTCAACTTACCATGTGACTATTTCCTGACAAATTGCCAGGATTCAAAACTGCATTTGAAACACCTAACCTATATCATGGCTTAGCTTATCAGACATCAAATGTGTTCAGAACACTTAGCCAGTGTTTGGGTGGAACCACTGGTCTTGGTTAATATCACTATTGCTGTGATAAAACACCATGATCAAAAGCAAGTTGGAAGGAGAGGATTTATCTCAGTTTAAAGCTTGTAGTCCATAATTGAAAGAAGTCAAGGCAGGACCTCAAGACAGGAACCTCGGGGCAGGAAATGATAACAGAAGCCGTGAAGAAATGCTGCTTACTGGTTTGTTTCTCATGGCTTGCTCAGCCTGTTTTCTTGTAGTACCCGGAGCCACCAGCCTGACAGAGGCACCACCAATGTGAGCTTGGTCCTATCACATCAACCATCAATCAACAAATGCACCACATGCTTGCCCATAGGCCAGTCTTGTCGAAATACTTTCTCGATGGAGGTTCCCCTTTCCCAAATGACTCTACCTGTGTCAAGTTGACATAAAATTAGCCAGAATACATCTAACAGCAAATCTACTTCATAAGAGATTGTTGAATATGTCATGTATTTCCTTAAAATATTATACTGAAAATGAAAACAAAACAAAACACCAATGAAACCCCCTAGAATGGCTCTAAGGCTGAAAAAAATCTTATGTTCAGGAGTCAACTTGGGGACCATTTGTACTCATTGTTACATACCACGGCATCATTATCTCCACTTTAAGGACTCAGAAGCAGTTATAGACACTTTATAGTTTGCTGCTAGTCAAAGTAACAGAATCAGTTGTGTTTTGATTTGATATCCTTGGTTGTTCTTTCACTCTTGTGGTCTTTTAAAACTTACTTCAACAGAGCTTGATGGTAAACCAAATCGATAGTGAGTTAGAATAAATGAGAATTAAACAATTTTGGTGGTAGAAATACCAATCATTTTGAGACTTTGGAAAAATCAAAAATAATAGGACTATCGTTTTATATAAAAGTAATTTTATGTACCAGTATCTCATGACTGTGAGGATAAAAAATAACTTTTGAATTGAAATTCTCTTGAATATCATCCAAAATATAAAATTAGATATAAACACATAAACCCAGTTCTTAGACTACCTCATGAAAGCCTGAAAAATTCACTCATTGTATTGTTGCAAAATGACTTTGAACAATTTTCTCTCTTGATTACCTATCCCTGTGACATTTAAAGGTAATATTTTATGTTGGTTTCTACTCATTCTCTATTATTAAAGTTACTCAGTGGACATATCTATAGATGGCAGAAGCTAAGTGCAATGGATAAGCATTTTCACCCTTCACCAACTCTTAATTTAATGCTATTAATATTTAAGTCAAGCTCTTCTTACATTAAATCTCCTTTAAAACCACATTTGATTTTGATAGCTTATGTGGATCATTTTATTAATGATTTAAATAGTCAAAAAGGAAAACAGATTGAGTATTGGAGGCTGTGAGTTTGTGTTATATTTGCTCACATCTATAGTCATAGAGGAAGGGGACAGACAAAGACACCTTTATACATATATGATGGGAGCACTTTATGTTTCATATTGTATAATGAGCCTGCATGGGAATGTTATTAATATCTTGGCATGGACACAGTGTTAATGGCTTGCTGGTTCTGAGGCAATTCTCCAGCCTAGGTGGCCCTGGAGGAGTGTAAGGTTTGATTTTGGCAGCCACTAACTAGATCAGGGCTTTCAAGAAATGCCTAAGCCCAGACATCCTGAGAAAAAGGGAAGAGTACAAAAAATGATAACAAAAATGTCATAGGCATCACAAGTCCAGAAACATGGCTGACTGCTGACTGGAGGACCAGGACTAGGCATGAGGATGACTGTCTACCATTGCCTTCCCTTGACTAGAGATGGGATCTAAGGGATGCATTTGTCTCAGTTTAGAGTCTGAACTAGCTTTATTTTCACCTTTCCAGCTCTCTAAATAAAGCAAAATTAAAGATCCAGTTCTTGGCTTTATTCATTTGTGTTTATGGTGACAGGTAGTGTGAACTTCAGTATTCTGGTTATGTCGGGTAGTCAACAGATTCTTATTGAAGAAAGATCTTTCCAGAGGTGACTCACATTGACCTCCCAGAGGTCACTTCTATGTCTTTAATGATGGTCAGAGTGCATACTTTTATGCTAATATGGAAATCAGTATGGGAGTTCCTTAGAAAGGTGGGAATTGACCTACCTTAAGATTCTGTTATTCTACTGTTGGGCATATACCCAAAGGATGCTCCACCCTTCCACAAGGACACTTGCATAACCATGTACATTGCTGCTCTATCCGTAATAGCAAGAAACTGGAAACAATCTAGATGTCCCTCAACAGAACAATGGATAAATAAATACAGTACATTTGCACAATAGAGTATTACTCTGCTGTTAAAAAAATGACAGCATGACATCATGAGCCAGGTGGTGGTGGTGCATGTCTTTAATCCCAGAACTCAGGAAGCAGAGGAAGGCAGATCTCTGTAAATTTGAGGCTAGGTTTGTGTACAAAGAGAGTTCCAGGACAGGCTCCAAAGCTACACAGAGAAACCATGCCTTGAAAAACCAAAAATGGAAAAAAAATCATGAAATTTGCAGGCAAATGAACGGAATCAGAAAAAAGTGACCCAGAAAGCTAAATATGGTATGTATTCACATTTATGTGGATATTATTCATTAAATAAATGATAAGCAACATACAATCTGTACACCCAGAGATGTTAAGTATGGGGGAAGGATTAGGGTAGACACATGAATCTCCTTGGGAGAGGGAAATAAAACTGATTTTACAATAGACTAGGGCTAGTGGGAATGGGAACTGAAGGATCAGGTGGGGAGGGAGAGAGGAGTTAGGGTTGAGAGAGGGAATGTGGAGAGAGATAGGTGTAATTGAGGAACATTTGAAGCAAGATATGGAAGCCTAGTGCATCGAAAACTTTCTAAAATAGATGAAGGTGATGCAATGAGATTGCCCAATATTGAAGGAGATGGAACCCCTATAGTTTATCTCTTTTAACCAAATGAAGCTTTCACTAGTGGGACTTGGTTGATGAGCCATAATTGATGAGCCTACATCATGGACACTTCATCATCCCCTGAAGCCTACAGTTTATACTAGGGTTAACTCTTATGAAGTTGGACTTTGGATTGCTAGCTCCTAAATAATGACATGGAGACTTCTTATTAATTAAGAAATCCTAAACTTAAATTAACCCATTTATATCAATCTACATTCTGCCAAGTGGCTCATTACCTTACTCAGTACAGTGCATACCACTTCCTCTGTGTCTGGCTGGTGAATTCTCTGCCTCTCAGATTCTTCCCAGAGTTCCCATATCTGACTGGAAGTCCTGCTTATCCTTTCCTGCCTAGCTATTGGCCATTCAGCTTTTGATTAAACCAATCAGAAGGTGCCTTGGCAAAGGCACATTTTCTCAGTGTACAAAAAGATTATCCCAACACTCTTGGTACCGAACGCCTTGTGGCTTGACAACTGTTTAAGGACATTTAACCTCTATAACAGTTTCATGTAGAGCTTTGTCACTTTGCTGAAAATCCTGTGCTGTGCTCATAGTAATCTCTTGCTCCTTTCTAATTTTGGGCTATACCTGATCCACTTATTTGCATTTTCCATTTATTTACTAGTATCCAGAGGCCAGAACTGGCAAAATAGTTATCTGACTGTCATCATTACATGCCTCTCCTCATTCTTCATTATAATTTTTCTTGGGGGTTCATTTCATACCTTTTTTTTTATAGAACTGTTAATGTTGTGAGCTAAATGTATAGAGGCAACCTTCCAACCTAAAAGGAAGAAACAAGTGACCTAGACAGGTTTTCGTTATTCATTGTGGGAGTAATGAAATCATGTGTTTCTCTACTCTTGTATCTTTGTGGTAGATACATCCACTGAGAACCCATAATTTTAAGTTAAAGCAAGAATAGGACTAAAGTTTCTATTCTGTCTCTCAATGTTTTGACAATAGCACACATGAAGGGTTTCTTTGCTTAGTTTCCATCTTACTAATCGGATATGAGGTCAATGTAGGGCACATGTTTATTGTGACCAATAATAATCCGACATCCCATAGACTGCCCTTAGTGGAGGACAGCAGCAGTACCAACTAGAATGGGATTGCATCGGGTTCTGTTCACCATTTCCACATGATGCTGTAGTAAAAAAGAAAAAAAAATCAGTAAAATACCATTCAATGACCAAGCTTGAAGCCATATTCCAATTTTCTCTTATCAGAAAAATTTGCTAATTGAGGTTTTGGTAGTAGGTTTTATTACAAAGTAGGATTGCTGACTACAGATATGATTAAAGAAATCTATTTGTTCATTTTAAGAGCAATGACTACTAAAACACCTTTTGAAGGATCAGTATTTGTCATGTATGATATTTGTGGGAATAGTTCTTGCTTTCAAAAGAGCTCCATGGAAAATAATTCTGATCCTTTAGAGTATCAGTGCTACTATCTTAAAGAAAACCAGTCTGTCATAATATGCACACCCTCGATTCTTTTTTTAAACTTAAAAATATTATTTTTTATTTTATTAAATTTTATTTAAATTAAAAAGAATCTTATTTTACATACGAATCCCAGTTCCCTCTTCCTCCCTCCCTCCCATTCCCCCCACCAACCCCCATCCCATCCCCTAACCACTCTCCAGGGAGAGTGAAGCCTTCGATGGGGGAAGTAAATACATCATCACTTTTTTTTTTTGAGTGTAAACAGTTTTATTCAGAAACAGATAGGTACCTGTTTGCATTACAGAATATAAAACTTGGTTACACTCTATAAAAAAAAAAGAAACAATACTCAAATTCAAGAGAGCTTAGCATTCACACAGCACACCCTATGGACATGCAGCCACTGCTCACTGTCTTAGACTTGACTTAAACCAGAAACCCAAACCCAAACCCCAACACTATGTGGGGTGCCTGGAGATGAGAGCAATTCTTGCTGCTGTGCACCCCACGTCCAGAATATGCCATCATAGCAACTAAGCTTGCTGGTTAAGTGTGTGACATTCACGTCAGTGTTAGGCTCTGTGCACCCAACGAGCTGTAAGGCTCTCTTGTCACACAGGATGGTGCACCCTTCTAAGCCAGGGCTAGTGGCATTAATTATCTCTGGTCTCCTTAACAAGAAAGAGTTGAGCCTTTCCCCTTCTCCAGGGGACCATGTATGTCTCTCTTAGGGACCTCCTTGTTTATTAGCTTCTTTGGCAGTGTGGATTGTAGGCTGGTAATCCTTACTCTATGTCTAAAATCCACATATGAGTGAGTACTTATCATGTTTGTCTTTTTGTGACTGGGTTACCTCGCTCAGAATGGTTTCTTCTAGTTCCATCCATTGTCCTGCAAATTGCAAGATTGCATTGTTTTTTTTCTGCTGAGTAGTACTCCATTGTGTAAATGAACCACATTTTCTCTATCCATTCTTCGGTTGAGGGGCATCTAGGCTGCTTCCAGTTTCTGGCTATTACAAATAGTGCTGCTATGAACATCGTTGAACATTTGTCCTTGTTGTATGAATGTGCTTCTTTTGGGTATATGCCTAAGAGTGGAATTGCTGGATCTTGTGGTAGACTGATTCCCATTTTCTTGAGGAGTTGCCATACTGATTTCTAAAGTGGCTGTACAAGTTGGAGCCTGTTGGGGAATGTACTGTATATGTTTATCTTGTTGATTGTTAAATAAAATACTGTTTGGCCAATGAGTCAGCAAGTTAGACAGGACTAGGAGTCAAAGAGGATTCTGGGAAATGTAGTAGAGAAGTGGTGATCCACACAGGAAGTGACATAGCAAGGAGACTCATATTTAAAGAGTGTCGGTGGGGCTCAGGCTGCTTTTGGCAGAAAGATTTATCATAACAGGAGCCCATTCCATATAGAGGAATACTCCCTGAGCCAAGACACACGGGGGTGGGCCTAGGCCCTATCCCAAAGGATACGAAAGACTCTGATGACACCCTATGGAAGGCCTCACCATCCAGGGGGGAGCAGAAAAGATATGTGACAGATAAGGTTTTTGTTGGGGGGGGTAGGTAGGGGAGGACGGGTGGGAGAAGGGAACTGGGATTGTCATGTAAAACAATCCTGTTTCTAATTCAAATAAAAAAGTTGGAAAAAAAAGAAGCCTAAGCCACTGGCCCAAAAACTGTAAGTGAAAAAAAAAAAAAAAGAGTTGAGGGTCTGGAAGGCAGAGAATGTTCATTACTCCTATCCTGGGGTTAAAACTTCGAGTGTGTTTGATATCAAGAGCTTGATGCAATGCTGGAGTGAAGTTACACCACACCAGGCAGCCCACCTCAACAGTGTTGTGTAAGACCAAAGGGTAGGTCTAGGTTCAGATATGACCATCACCCAGCACCACCTGAATGTGTTATTCAGATATAGGAAATAATGAAGATTATACATACATATATTTATCTTAGGAACCTGAGGGTTAAAGATCTGGGGTACAATAATTCTTTAGAGGCCCGTAGTAAGAGACCTATACTAGATTGCAAAAAATATGGATAAATAGTTGGCAACAGATGAGGTTTTTGCTAAGGACGGCAACCTGGTGATTCATGACCTTCCTACCTACCCCACCTTTTAGTGTTAGAGAGAAAGGCAGATGACAAAATGGGATGTGATGGGTTAAAGACAGGAAGGGTGAGCAGGGTTCCTCAAAACAAAGAGCCCCCTCTGTGTGCCCTTCCACCTTAAGTCAGAGCTCAAGCTCTGGTAAGCAAGAGGTCTGACAGAGAGTGGTTTGCATTCTGAGGTATGAGGATCCCTGGTCCAATCAGCAGCATGAGGTCTTTAGAAATTAGCCCCCAAGATAGGAACACTGCAACCAAGCTTGTAACTAATACTGCTATTTAGCTATTGTCCACAAGAGAAAAAGAAGGGAAAAACTCCCCACTGCATCATGTAAGGGGCCCAAACCATTCATCCTGTGGCTTCTTAAGCAAATTCCCATTCAGTAATTATTTTTCCTGTTAAAGGCACTTTCAATTACATGATTGGAAAAAAGTCAATTTTTGCTGTAAAACCAAAATTAATTCCTAGGAAGGAGCTGGAGGGGCCTCACAGTAATTTCAATAGGTACACAATCAGAATAGAAGCATTCCCCGCACACTTTTTTCCTTTCGTTTTCGAGCTGTTTCTAGTTGGAAACAGGTCTATAAAGAGCTAGAAATAGCACTGTGACAAGATCATACATACTACTTGATTCCTAATTCTTCCCACCACAGCTGGGCTTGACAAAGTTAGCAAACAGCTAGTTCTAAAGGAGGAAAAAGAAGTCAAGTTGCGTAGAGCTGTCTTACAGCATTGGGATCTAGCCTTGCCCAGACAATGGCAGGCTCAGTGACTGGGTCTGTGACAACTGAACGGCTGCTTGTAAAATGGAGCTTTTCAACAGGAAAGACAAAGCATTCTCTCTCTAAACATAAATCATGGAGTACATGTTTTTCCTTTCTTTTTTCTCTCCTGAACATTTCTATTGATCTCAGGCTTTAAAAACAATTAGTTAAGTGAGAACTATTAAAAAAAATATGTAGTAAGGGATTGAGAAAGAGTAAAGGGCTAATGTTTGCCTACAAGTGTGGACTGAGGGTCTTGAACCTTCACGTTATACTCCCAACTAAAGGACAATACAAAAATAAACACACCATGCTATACATCATAAATGTGTAAACTTACAAACACAGTGTACTAATCAGAGTTGTTCCTCAGAAGCACGGGTCCCCTCCAGTCCCTCAGAGGGGAGAGGGAATGGGGGCAGGATGGTTTTCATTATCTCAATATGCCTTTTCATGTCTTAGAAAGTTTGTAATAACAGTCTCAGTAGTGCAAACAATTTCATGTGAAACCAGAGCTGTAAAAATAAATTACTTTTGAAGAAATGTAGGTTCCTCTGTCTACAGCTTAGAACTCATCGTGTCGCACTAAGGCCTCCCCAAAATCTGTGGCCTGGCTGCCCACAAATAAATCATACTAGTTGACAATCTCCTCCTTGGTAAGCTTGCCATCCTTGTTTTGGTCTGACTCATAGACTAGATGCCTGGCTTCTGCCTCTGCATGGTCATAGTCTGAAGGGAGGATCCAGTCTTTGGTCTCCTCCTTGTCCATCTTCCCATCCCGGTTCTTATCTCGAAACTCAACAAACTGTTCTGTTCTCGATCTGTCTTCACTCATTCTGGCTCATCAGCATTTCTATCACGGCTGTACATGTCACCAATATACTCTTGTAGATCAATGAAACAGATATAAAGTAGCTCTTGTAGGAAAATTTTCTTGGTAAACCAAAAGCCTTCATCAACTTGGCAAAGCTGTGTACTTTATATTAAAATATCTGGAGACAGAACTGAGAGCCAGAGGACCAGCATAATGTTTGAAGGGGACCTTTCAGCATGGCTCTGCCACCCTCATAACTCAAGTAGTGACCCTCATAGCTCACTGTGTGACCCTGTCTCATCTCCAAAGCCCCTTTGGTTGTGCCTTGATTCCTTGGAGACTTTACTACATGCCATATCTCACACTTCAGTACCAAGAGATACGGCAGCATAACTGAGGCTGTCACAGCTGGAATGAGCCTTGATGGGGGACTGCTTTCCCTATCTTCAGAGGCATCCAGGCAGTAGAGCAATCACTCTTTAGGAGTCATAGGAGTATTCATAACTGTAAAGTAATATTAACTGACACAACCTCTTCGAGTATTTTTGAGATTCTTATTTGGTCAGAAATAGCAGAACTATGTAAGAATGTAAGTTAACATTCAAGCAATAGGTTAGAGTATTAAAAGGAAGAGCCATTCAGAATATCTTTTATTTAGTGCATAGCATCAATTTCTGCCTCATCATTCTTTGGACACTTGGTTAGCTAAATAAATACAGTGGAATTTCTGAAGGTAGTACACAGGGACACTCAATTTGAACCCAGACTCTTTAGTATGTTCATAGAGGTTTAGTTCCCAATTACAGCTAAATTTTCAATAAAAACAGATTTCTTTTTGTCAGCCAGGGTAAAGCTATAGCCATTTGTTTAGAATCATAGCAGAGGCCTTAACTTCAGGAATCAATAGGAGAAAGTATCTTAGGAATTGTATGCATTAGCACAAGTCATAGGGAAAATATGGTTTAAATAGAACTATGCTCTGGGGGAGGAGACTGAAAAAATTTATTTAAAGGTTTTCTGTTTTATTTCGTGATGCATATAGGTTACATAGATGTTATCCTAGCTCATTCTTTTTGATCACTTAACACAAGATCGGGTCATCTGAGAAGAGGGTGCCTTAGTTGAGAACATACACCCATCCATCAGATTGTAGGCAAGTCCATGAGCCATTTTCTTGGTTATTTATTTATTGATGTAGGAAGGCTCAGACCACTTAGGGTAGTGCTACCAATGGGTAGGTAGTCCTGGGCTTTATAAGAAAGCAGGCTGTGTAAGCCAGAGAGAGCAAGCCAGTTAGCAGCACTCCTCTTCAGTCTCTGCTACAGTTCCTTTCCACAGGTTCTTGCCTTGAGTTCCTGTCCTGAATTTCCTTCATGATGGACTATAATTGTAAGCTGAAACAAACCCTTTTCTCCACAAGCTGCTTTTGGTCATAGTGTTTTATTGGAGCCTAGACCTAATTAAGACGGATGTATATATTATATATACCTTTATCTTAAGTGTTAAAGTGGCACACATAGGGTTTCCTTAAAATACTTCAGCAGTCATGTCCAACCTACAGCTTGGATTGGATAAGTGTTTCAGAGCAAATTGCAAACTTACTCAAAATATTGTGAAATTTTTTTCTTATAAGTCAATTTCACAGTTCTCAAGCATGAACTTTGTAGTTGACAATGTTAGTTTATAATGACAAATAGTTGAGAATCACTGGAAGCACAAAACAATATATTGTGTAATTTGTGGCATGTAAAGATTTTTTTCATGCTATTTAATTAATTAAAAATTAATATTTTTTAATTTAAAGTGTTTTTATTTTACTTCAGGGGTAACTAAAATGATTCATATGTGTGTTCAAACCTTAGTGTAGTGCGTACACTGGATAAAGAGTTTATTAAACATTTAGATTATCATGTCCCACTGGTAAATCAAGTCTGGGCTACATTTTAGGGACTTGTTTGTGCCATGTCCATTCCAAGTGCTTTCTATGAAGACCCTGTAGTTGACCCTGCACTAATCTCTTGAGAAATAATGACCAAAAAGAGTCACACTAGGGGTGTTAGGGTTCTGATAGTTGGGAAAGACTTTCTCAAAGAATTAAGGACTCAGGCTAAGCACCACTGAGTAAAGACTTCTTGGGATGTAGCTCAGTTGTAGAGAGGATGCCTAACATGTCAGGACATGGGTTTTAATCCTGGCACTGCAAAAAGAAGTAGAAACTTCTGCTAGGGTTAAGTAACAAGTACACCGTCACATTTACTTTGTAGAAAAATGTGCACTTACCCCAAACTCCCAAGATGTAAAGATCTTGGAAATTTTGGAAATTTCATTGTTATCATTATTTGGTGTTTAGCATGCTAAAAAAAGCTGTTGACCTCTGTGAAATTATGGTAATCTTTAAAAACTCATTTCTCTTGAAAAGAAAGTAACAGAAAATGACTACATAACCAAAAATATTTTTAACACTCCAATGAAAGCTAGTTGAAGAGAGGAATGAGTTTTGCAAGGCATGTCATCACAATTCAAGGAAATATCTAACTACAAGCTCTGCACTAGTCTCTCCCACAACCTTCACATAGGCATAACAGACAAGATAAGACACGTTTCTCCTGTCTCTTTTTAAAGGCACTGTCACTAACAGTGCAGTGTAAGCTAGAAGGTATTCTAAGCTACCATAAAGTGATGAATTGAATTTATACCAGTGCATTTAGAATGTATGATATAAACACAAATCATGGCAAATATAGTGAACTTTGGAATAGGTATGTCCCATGCAGTTAACTTTGGAGTAGGCATATCATGTGCCCAAATCTCTGAAAGATAGTTTCAGTATCAGGTCAGATCATGGGTGAAGGGTCATGGGAAATGTCAAAGATCATCACGTTATTCCATAGGTAGACACTTGAAACCTCTAGTGCTGCTGTGTGGCTACCAACTGCCTAAAAGCATAGCCTGGATCCAAAGACCACCTAACATAAACTCCAATACCGTAGAGTAGAAGCCCTCCTTTGAGTTATTGGTCAGGGCTATCTAAGAGACTCCAAAAATATGCAGCATGGTGCAGATGCCTTTGGTTATCCCTAAGAGGTAGAAGCTAAGTCCCTGTTGCTGAAGACATCATGCAATTCAGAAACTGGGCTCAGAGACTCCTGAGCTGGAACTGACCTGAATGCCCCTTCCTGGAGATTGGCTTTCTTGGTAGCAAAAGGTACCATGCAAGCTTCCAAAGGAGGGAGGAAACCAAAAGTCCTACCTGGCTATGATGCCTATGAGACACACAAACAACCAGTACCCAACAGATCTCTAATTGGACTTAAAACTTTTTCAACAACAGGAATACCATGCCAAGTACTAGAAATCTAGCTAATTACTCAGTGCTAGTGAAACCATAGAGAAGAATCTACACCCACTAATTTACTAAACTATCACAATCACTAACAACAATCTATAAACATTTATAACATTTATCCTTCTGCCCACGGATAAGGAAGTTTCCCCTTGCAACAGATGGAGACCATTACGAAAAGCCCACATACAATCAAAATGTAGATTTGTGGAGCCAAGTCCCAATGGATACTTTTAAAAAACACTCTAGCACCTAAGGTTCAAGGAAAATCGTGGAAGAAAGAGTGAAAAGATTGTAAGAGTCAGCAGATCAGGAAGTTTGGTGTGAGAGTGTGTCTCCAAGTCACATCAGGAGCTATATCCATAAAACCTCACCAACATGATTGTCCAGATGTGAGTTGAACAAGGATGACACCAAAGAACTACATGCTACTGAGGAAAGATGGGGCAGGTGAAGTGGTCCTCCCCAGGGAAGAGCACACCGATTGGTTGTTCAATGTCAAATGGTCAGCCCTGGAAACATACTTACAAGTAGCATGATTTGGACTCAACAAGTTATATTTAGGAATAGGTATGTCTATACAAATACAGATATTCATATAATAACAATTAGTGAAGAAAGAGGCCATGAATTTGAAAGCAGGCTGAGCAAGCCATGAGGAGTAAGCAGTGTGCCTCCATGGCCTCTATATCAGCTCCTGCCTCCAGGGTCCTGATCTGTTTGAGTTTCTGTCCAGACTTCCTTTGATGAAGAATAGTGATATGGAAGTGTGAGACATAGAAACCCTTTCCTCTTCAAGTTGCTTTTGGTCATGATTGGTCAAGGTGTTTCATCACAGCAATAGTAACCCTAACTATAAGTTGCTACAGTTGCTTGTTACTTGTTTGATAGGAATTAACTAGAAATTGAAGTAGCTATTCATATTGAAATGTGGGAGCCAAAGATCTTGCTATGCTCCTAGCTTTAAAGCAAGTTTCAATTAGGTTCCAAGGCATTCCTTCCTAAAACAAGAAAATCCATATTCCAGTTTTTTATGTGCCGTCAGGTCTAAAACCATTTTTTCTTTCTGTGTGGAAAAAGTTGAGAAAATAAAAAACTTGGCAATGTATCTTCTAATTCCTTTTTGGTGTCATGCTCTTGTAGGTGGGCCACTATCTTACCTCTTGCCTTTATTTTCACTAACATTTACCACAGTGAGGAGATACTGACCAGAAAGAATCCTTCAGAAATTTATACTGGGAATCTAGGCATGATAGCTCTGTATACTCCTAGATATCACCCAGAAGCACTTTGCCCCTGACAGGTAGTTAGTTACCACACAACAACACTGGAGGGTTGAAAAATCTGACCAGTCCCAAAGGATACAATAGACTCTGACCCTATGGAAGGCCTCACCCTCCAGTGGGAGTAGAAAGGCTATGTGATAGGTAGGGTTTTAGTTGGGGAGGGTAGGGGAGGAGGGGAGGGAGAGGGAACTGGGATTGACATGTAAAAAATCTTATTTCTAATTCAAATCAACAAATCTGCATAAAAGAAAAATCTGAGCAGTCATTTGTCTATGTTTTAGTTTATTGATGAGTAACATTTGAACATTTTGTCAAAAAACTAAGGTTTCCTTAGATCAAGAAGTTATAAACTACACATTTAACTAGGACATTCCTCACCCCCCCAAAAAAACCCCAAAGGTTTTGAGGTACAAATTTCTGTAGAGTAGTGAATCTATTCTTTTATTACCCATATATAAAAGAGATGATTTCTCTTTGAAAATTCACTGTTAATATCTCTGACACCAGGTCTTAGAATCTAGGACCATTAGATGTTGCTTTGAAGCAAAGGGATGAACATGGGTTTGGTTTCTTCTGACTGTTGATCAGTTTGGATGATATCCCAATCATCACTTACATGGCTTCTCAACAAGACCTTAGAATTTTATGAATGGTAAGTGTGAGATGTAGGGAATTATTGTTGATGGAATATAGTCTACTGCTTCATAGTTGTCTTAGACACTTTTCTATTGCTGTGAAGAGACACTATGACCGAGGAAGCATTAATTGGGGCCTTGCTTATAGTTTCAGAGGCTTAGTTCATTATCACCATAGCAGGGAGCATACAGGCAGGTGCTGGAGCAGTAGCTGAGAGCTACAGCCTGATCCATAGGCATAAAGACAGAGAAAGAGAGACTGGGCCTGATATGGGCTTTTAAAACCCCCAAACTCACCCCCAGTGAAACACTTCCTCCAGAAAGGCCATGCTTCCTCCAACAAGGGCACACCTCCTGATCCTTCTCAAATAGTGTCACTCTCTTGTGCTTAAGCATTCAAATCTACAAGCTGTGGGGACACTCTTATTCAAACCACCAAGACAATAAAGATTTTCTTTTAATAAAGAGAAGGAATACATTATACACAGTAAGAGGTATAGCATATACATCTATAAGCCACTAACAATTGTTATTGATTATGTACCATATATAACTGTGTATAGTTTTCTGTGATGGGTAGTGCCACAGAACCATGAGCAATTCATTATGATTTGACAACATGATGACTACAAAGTCATTAGACAATAGGAATTATTTAGCTCAATGATAGTCTTAGGGGACCCTTATTGGATATATGATCCACTGATGACCAAAGAATTGTTATGTGTCATAGGACTGTATTGATGTTGTTTTCCTAAGTAATATTTTAGTATAAAAAAGCAAAGGAAGCCCACATGTATTCTCCATTTTCTAAATGAAATAGATAATTTTCCTTGGATAAGTTAAAGAAGGAATTTCAAAGCAAGAGGGCAAATTGAAAGTGCTCTGTAAATAAGGTGTGAGGGCAGAGGCTTTTAGCACTCATTTGTCTAAGTGCGTGCCAATATTTTGATTTTTCTGATTCTGAATTAGCTGAGAACTCTTAGGACTAGTCCTGTTCATCACATCATGTCACCCTAAGTCACTTTATTGAGAGGAGTGGCTATATTTTAGTATAAACCCACTACAGTCCTTTACCATGTTCCTAAGTACACATTCCCTAACAAGGAAAATTGTCTGATAACTCAATTTACAGGTTATATTTTCTTCTTCCCTGGATTATTTTGTTTCTGTGGACTTTTATTCAATTTATCTTTATTATACACAGCAACATTGCTTTCTGTTTCCATGAAAGTTGGTGAAACATGAAAGCACGGGTGGCATTTAAATTCCCCTTAGGTGGCATTTTGCTAAAAGGAATATAAAAGTTGATACCAACCATCAATACAGAGTGAGCAGATACAGGGCAACATAGTCTGTCCTGCTAGCAAGGACTTTAAGTGGTTCCTTAGAAGTAGAGGAGGAAACATTGTACTCTAAGGGGCAAGTCTTCTATCACAATTTTTCTCCTGAAAAGTAGATGTTTCCATGGAGTTCCCAGAATGCTGGGGCATCCCAAGACTATAACTCTGGGTGAGGCCAGGGTTCCTTCAGATACTTTGACCAAAAACAGCATGCCATATAAAACTGACTACATAAGTAGTTTGAAAAAACCCAGCTGTCTTCTGTGAAGACATCATACAGCTTTCTCAAAACTGGAAAACAAGGATGTCTCAATATACTTTTATGCTTTAAAAAATGCAATCATTTTTTTCATACCAAGTCTGATGTCTTATCTGAATAACAATTCATAGCTAGCATACTATTGCCATTTTCAGTGATTTAAAAATACTTCACTATTTATAAGTGCCACAGTAGTAATTTCTCATGTAAATATTGATGGATATAATTGGCAGAAATAATAAAAATTGTTTGGTGTTTTCAATTTGCTTTATTACTTTTATGTCTTGTATGTGAGACCCGCTGAGAGTAAATAGGGTTGCTGCACAGGCATGGGTAAATGGAGCATGGAACTTACCAGTGATTATACCACCAAAGAAAGTGATACCCTTTCCTCCATCTTCAATTAACTACTACTAGTACCCCAGGGAGGGATGGGCCCTCATGAGTCCTTCCCACATCCATAACAAAATGCTGATGGGCCCAATCTAGTGAAGGTCTTACCATAGCTACAGTGAGTCCATAAGTACATTCGCCGTGTGATGCTCAGAAGACACTTTTTGCAGCATTGCCTCTAGCTCTATATTAGCTCACTTTGTCAGTTTTTTTTTTTTATCATTTTTTAACTTTTCTTTTTAGTTAAATGACCACTGAAGGAAAATTTGAAGGCCATATGTGCTTTCACGTTTCATGATTACAAACTTTCTGCCTCCTCTTTCGTGATATTCCCTCAGGCTTTGGGTAGGCATAGGGTGATATAGATGTCTATTTAGGAATGAGCATCCCACAGTCACTTAATCTTTGCATTTTGACCACTTTCCATCTCTACATTAACCATTGACCAATACAAAAAGAAGCTTCTTTGATGACGCCTAAGAACAGCACTAATCTGTGGGTATAAAGAGAAGTATTTAGAAGGCAGTTTCACACTATGCCTATCTAGCAAAATAATTATGGTGAATTCTCCCCTAGGGCCTGAGATCTTCCGCCATAGGGTCTTGAATAGGTTCTCAGGACCAGACATGTTTACTTCTGTAGAATAGGCTTTATATGCAACCATGCCATATTTTGATAGACTGGTCATTATTGTAGCTCCCTGGACTCAGGGTTGGGTATGACTGTTGTTGATTCCTCTCCATCAGTCTGTGCTGACCTTTGGGCACCATGGAAACAAACCAACAGTGAGGAAGGTTCCTGGTTAGTACCAGATTTATTTTTCCATGTCTGTGACAAAAAATGTGTGGCATCTTTAGCAACAGACTCTCAAGATCAAGTCCTTGTGGGTATCCAGGAATAATTACAATAGCCTGCATTATTGAGGAGGGTGTCTCTGGTACTACACTGACCAATGGCTTGGGAGAAAGTGTACCACGCTTGCCAGTGGGATTCTAGTTTGTAACCTATAGCTTCAGTAAGGAGCATTAGTCTCCTGTGTAGGGTACCTGCTTTCAAACTCTTTTGTAATTATGTGTTTTAGTACATATAAGACAGAGGGTCCCAAGAGCAGACAAAAGAGTCAGAGACAACCCTAATCTCACTGTTAGCAGAGCCACAGAAACACCAGGTTTTTAACAACCATACCATTTTTGCAGAGAACCTAGCATAGACCCATGCAAGCTCTGTGATTGTCACTTCAGTCTCTGTGAACCCCTATGAACCCTGCTTAGATGATTCTATGGGCTGGGCTATGTCTTTGATCCTGCTGGCTCCTAAAATTCTTCCTCACCCTCTTCCTCTGGGATCCCCTTTCAGAGGGGATGGACCTGATAGAGATCTCCAGTTTGGGCACTCTCTCTGCCTAAGGTTTGGCAGTGGGTCTTTTCATCTGATCCCATCAGCTGTCAGAGGAAGCCTCTCTGATGACAACTGTGCTAGTCCTCTTACTGGGTGATTTTGCCTAGGCTTGATAAGGAGGTTGTGTCTAGTCTTACTGTGGTTTTGTTTGTTTATTTGTTTTTGGTTTTGATTTTTTCCAACTTTTTTATTTGAATTAGAAACAGGATTGTTTTACATGACAATCCCAGTTCCCTTCTCCCACCCGTCCTCCCCTACCCCCCTCCCCCAAACCTTATCTGTCACATATCTTTTCTTCTCCCCTTGGATGGTGAGGCCTTCCATAGGGTGTTATCAGAGTCTTTCATATCCTTTGGGATAGGGCCTAGGCCCACCCCTGGTTTTGAGTTTTTGAGACAGGGTTTTTCTGTGTAGCTTTGGAGCCTGTCCCGGACTTGCTCTGTAGACCAGGCTGGCACTGAACTCACAGTTACCTGCCTGCCTCTGCCTCTGGAATGCTGGGATTAAAGGCATGTGCCACCAATGCCTGGTGTCTAGTCTTATTGAAACTTTGTTATGCTGTGTTCAGTTGATATCTCTGGGAGGCCTACTCTTATCTGAATGGAAATAGGAATGGATCTGGGGGAGAGAGGAAGTGGGAGGGGAAACTGGGAGGAGAGGAGAGAAGAGAAACTGTAGTTAGGATTTATTGTATGAGAGAAGAATAAAAAGTAATAAATAAAAACAAAACAAAACAAAACAATGAAACAAAAAGGGCAGTTTCCCCTATAGTCATTTTGGGCACACTCGTTGTTAGTTATCTGTCCCCATGGTCCTCTTCTTTTCTTCTGCTTCTCTTCCCACTTAAAATGTCTGTAAAACACCTGTGTTCTACTGTTCCCCCTCCCTTAAGATCTCTCTCCCACTCCACTGGCCAATGCTTCATTTCTAGCTTCCTGGCTTCTACAGGCACTCCAAATTAAAGAAATCTAAATGTCTGACGCTGCAATTCACCTCTGAGAGAGAAATGGCATTTGTCTTTCTGGGTCTGGGTTACCTCACTCAATGTCAACTACTCATTCCATTTTTTTAGGTTGGCTTACTTTGATTTATCACATAATGGTTTGGAACCTTTCCTGTCCCGAACTGTGAATACTCTTATAGAGAGTTTTGCTCAATTTTATTGTTCCTAAAATAACTGGAGGAATGTACAGCAGGTAGAAGGCAGTGCTAACTAAATGCGCCAGTAGGTAAAATAAGGCTCATCTAGCAAAATGACACCAAATTGAATTAACTGCTGGTTGTCTTTTGTGGAATGTTGCATAAGTAATGCTAAGTCTTATATGACCCACTTATTCCAATGGTTCTTTATTTCCTAAACTTAGTGGAAATTTCCTGTTTTCAACCAAGGGTTACAATTTCAAGTTATATGTTTGTATATATTATTTACTTTATTTCATCTTTCTCAAAAAAGCAGGAAGAATATAAACTGTTTTTGTGAATTACTACATGAATTTTGAGTAAGGGGGTGTGTTAACAAAACAGGCTGTTGACTTCATTAAATCAAGGAGTTATCAAGGCCATTCTCTTTGTTTTGTCTAACATAAACATTATTTTACTTATACAATGTGTCCTGGTCATATCCATCACTGATGACAATACGTTCCCTCTACACCACTCCCAATAGATCTGACATATCTCCCATCTCCCTTTCCAATTCTTCTTGTTGTTTTTCTCCCCACCAAGTTTTATTAGTGCTTTGTATGTATGGGGTCACCCTCTGGTGTATTGGCACCTATTAGTGCTTCCCTAAAGAAAGGTGACTCTCTTTCTAAAGTGTTTGGTACTAGACACTCCAAGACCAAGTTTCAGCACAAAAGAGATTTATTTGCCACAAAAGGACAAAGAGCAGGGAATAAGAGACAAAAACAGGAGATAGAGGACAAGGGAGAAGGGGAAGGGATATTTGTCCTGGAAGGACAACGGACTGTTTTTGGGCAGAGAGGAGACAGATGTGCCTGGCCCATAGGCAGATGACAGTTTATAAAGGTAAAAAGGAAACCCTGTGTTAGGTTGAGTTGGTTTGTTTTGGGTGGGCATGTTAATTAGGGCAGCCAAAAGGGGAATTTTGATTGCTAGACTTGCATACTTTGATAGCTGGATTTTGGTGGTAATCAGGGGGAGGAATCGCCAAATAAGGGAATAGAAGTTGGTGGCTAGCTTTAGGAATATAATCTATTTTTTTTTTTTTTTTTGCAAGACAGAGGGCATGGGGAAGGGCAAGGCCTGCTAGAGCCACGATTGTCATGCTTGGACTGGCTGGAGTCCCTTCACCCTCCCTCACTTGGAGAGAGGACATCTGGATCTCCTCCTTGTACCATGCTGGGGTTTGTGCCTTTCTTAATTCTGTACACATTTTGTGTGGGTACACACAACTGCCATGAATTTATGTATGTAACAGCTGTGTCATGTCAGGGTCAGTCTTTTACAGCACTCCTCCATGTCCTGTGGCTCTTACATTTCTGTCCTTTTTTAATGAAATGTTCCCTGACCAGTTTGTGTGTGTGTGTGTGTGTGTGTGTGTGTGTGTGTGTGTGTGTGTGTGTGTGAGAGAGAGAGAGAGAGAGAGAGAGAGAGAGAGAGAGAGAGAGAGAGAGGTGTGTAGTGTGTGTGAGTTGTGTGTCTGTTGTGTGTTGTATATGTGTGGTGTTTGTGTGTGTGGTGTGTTGGGGATGATATAGAAGTTTGATCTATAGTTGACCACTCAGAGTCACTTATTCTCAGCATTTCAATCAGTTCCGTGTCTCTGAATGAACCACTGAAACAAGAAGTTTCTCTGACAAAGGCTGAGAGTAGCACAAATCTATGGAGATAAACATATGTATTTAGAAGGGAGTCTGACAATATTAACATGTAAAAACAACAACATTAATAGTTTCTCCCCTAGAGCTTATGGCTTCCATAGCCATGGCTTTTACGATGTTTACTGTGCTAGGTATGAATAGAACTAAGTGCAAGTAAACAAACTGTTGATTACCCCCATAAACAGTTTTGGCACTGCTGCACCAGAGGGTATATCTTACTTGGAAGGTCATTATTATAGCATGCCTCATCCAGTGCTAGGTAGGATCTTTGAAATGTTTTCTTCCCCCATAGCCTACATGGCACTTTCCGGTCAGTTCAGACTGCTTTCTCCCTCTCTGACAACCAAAGTGTGTGCCACACATGTTGTCAGTGGTAGGGTCTTATCATCTAGCTGTAAAGGTAGTCAAGAGCAATTGACTTAATGTACATGCTTCTAGCCCAAATCTGTAGTTTTTGCTAGGACTCAAAGTTATAAATATGTTCCTGCTGTTTGAACAGATATCCAGATATTTGCTTTTTCTGCACTGTGGGTTTCAATAAATAAGTTTTAACTTCTGTTCCCAGTTTAAACATGTCTTAAACAGGTTTCTGCTTCTGGAAGACACATCTGAGTATCAGTTGATGACTATAGGCTGTTCCTAAGTAGACTGCGAGCCCTGGACTTGCTATGGATATGAACCAGTCCAGCTGATGTGGACACCCCCTGTCTCTGCAACAGAGTCTGCTAACCAGAAGCTCCTGATGGATTCCCCATTGCCTAAATTCCCTGTTTGCTTTTGATTAGCATTTCAGCCTTCTTGGGTCCCTAACTTCATCCCAAAGTCAGCAGGAAGTAGCATGGGAAAGAATACATCGCCCATTTTCCTTGGTTGAAATGCTAAGTCAAAAGGAACTCCCTTGCATGGGGATGCCAATATCTCTCACACCCTGATGGGGATGCTGGAGAGACAGCAATTCCATGATTGGAATCTCCAAAAAGAAAATGGGGGAATGAAGGGACCAGCTCCCCATTTCGGCAGCCATAACAGCCTAGCACGTGCTTGCCTGACCTTGCCTTGGTCACTAGGAGGTCAGATGCCTGCCTCGTGACAAGGAACCAATCAGAAGTTAGCTGGTGGTGCTATGCTTTATGGCTCTGGGTGTGCTTTACGGACAAGTGCACGGCAATGACGCACAGAGCATAACAATTGCCCTGGGAGGGCCTATGGGCCATAACAACCAGTTGGCGAATCAACACAGGGAAAGCCCTCAAACCTGGAGGCACACCAATCCTGAGCCTGTGCATACCCCTAGACGCTCCCCTTGTGTTGCCCTCTAAGATCTTTGTCCTGTGGTTTCTCAGCGTCTTTCCCTGGCCATCTGCAATGGTGGGTGGATGAAAGGCCCGAGACTACATGGGGTTAGCTCATTAAACAACTGCAATAAAGCCTCGTGCTGTCTGCATAAAAAAAGGGCAATTGACTTGTCTTGTTTTGAGTGCCTCAGGGATCCCCTGATTAATAACTCATAGAGCAGTAACCTATGCCTGGCACTAGGATTTTAATTTAATAACCTGTCTTTTGGGGGGAAAGATTGTTTTCCCTTGTGGGATATCTCTGTTCAAACTCTTTCCTTTTATAAAATTATGTTTTATTAGTTTGTAAACTACTGGGGGGGGTCTCATAAAGCCTTTTCATATATCATATTTCATCACTAGTTTACCTTTAGTATGCAGTATTTCCATCCCCATTCTTTCATATCATAAGTGTTCATATATATGTGTGTGTGTGTGTGTGTGTGTGTGTTAGTTTTATCTAAAGGCAAACATTTCTGGCATTGGAAAAACTGATCTCCCTTTTCTCTTTCAAATATCACTCCCTAAAAGCTGACTATCTATTAAGATGTTTAAATTTAAAAATTTTAAACCTCAAACAAATTTAAATTAAATCTCAACTAGCCACAGTCAGAGGGTCTGGTCTAAGAGTTTGGCAGGGAAAGACCATGTCCTCTACAATTCTTCTTGAATTTGGAGTGGATGAGGGGTATTTGAAAACTAAATACAAGCTAGAAACTGCTCTGAAAATGGTTAAATATACCAAAACGTATGTGTAAACAAAAATAGAGCCAGGCAACACACAGCAGTACTTCCAACATACATGGGGCAAAAGATAGGAAGTACTTGAGTTTGAGGTCACTTAAACTGTGTATCACCAATTAAATTATAGTTCACTAATTATCATTAAGATTTTTTTCTGTCAGAAAAAATCAGATCACAAAGAACAATATTTGGTTAAATGGTTTGCAAAAAGCAAGATTGGCTCCTCCTCAACCCACAGATCATTCCTCCCCTGTTGGGTCTTTACGGCTCCAGGTGAGGTGGTGTGTACTATATAGAATCAGTTCTTTTAAGACAGACATTATGACATCTGTCACTTCAAAATCTTCCAATTACACACAGAAATTGAGACTATCAGTGTGCAAACTGCCCTCTGCACAAGTGCTGTCTCACTTGAAAAGTGGGGTTAATCAAGGCCTGATTTTACTCCTCTCTAGATAGGAGCTGAGCAAACGGTATATACATCTGAAGAAAAACCAAGGAAGGAAAATAAACTTTCTCAGGATTCTGAGAGAAGCAAACAGACCTTTCAAGAAAGAAGCATGGATGTTCAGTGCTCAGCTCGGGGCTCTTAGATCCAAGGACCTGAAGTATGGAAGGAGCCGTGTCACAGTCTCATCCTAGAGACGTTCGGCTATGGATGTTGGTAGTCACTCTATATTTTGACAAAGCAGGTATTTAATGGAATAGACTTCTAGACAACCTCTCAGAGAGATATTGTAGCTTCCTGGGGCCTGAGATAATGTTCCTCTGGCAACTTCCTTTAGGAAATAGGTGTTGAGATGGCTGATTGTCAACTTGACTACATCTGGAATTACCCAAAATCCAAAAATGGAGGGCACACCTATGAGGGATTTTTGCTTTATCTGAAGTATGAAGATCCACCTTTAATTTGGATCTTTGAGGCAGGAAGACACAGCTTTAATCTGGGCCACACCTTCTGCTGGAAGAAGGAAGCTTTTGCCCTTTGCCTGCATTCCCTTGACTTGCTAGCAAGTCCATTTCTTCACTGGCATTAGAGTCTACTTTTTCAGAATTCCAGCATATACTGAAGAGCAGCTGAAACAGTGTACTGAGCAACTACTGGATTCTTGGGCTTTCTGTTCTTCACAGCCAGCCATCATTGGATTACCTGGCCTGCAGCCTGTAAGTCACTCTAAAAATCCTACCTACATATGGAAAGAGAACCATTCTGTAAGTACTGTTACTCTAGAGACCCTTGATGGATACAGGTGCCACGGCTCCTTTCTTCTTCTCTTTCCCCAGTTCTGAGGTAGAAGCATTTAGACACTTGCTGGTCTGCAGTAGAATTCACATTAAACCCTTCTCTGTTAGGTGTAACCCTCAAAACTGTTAAAGGCTGTAGTCGTGAAGTGTTGGGAATGTTTCTAAATGTTCTCTGCCACCTGAGATTCAGCAGCTGTCTCCTTAGCAACAAACAAATTTTATTCTCCACGAAAGTAATTTCTTGTCAAATTCATCAACACACTGTGTTGAAGAAAATACAAGTGGTTAACGTAGTGCTGTTATCAGTCAGGAAGGAACACATAGCACTACATTGCCTTTTTTTCTCACCTTTTTATTTATTAATTGTGTCTTTTACATCATGCATCTCCATCCCACTCATTTCCCTGTCCTTTCATGTCTGCCCTTGCAACCTCCCCTCCAAAATAAAATAAAATAAATTTTAAGAGAAAAAAGAGAGAAGGAAAAAGTCAATCTCATTATGGAAGTCGTAGTGTGATAGTCAGTGAGTCATGCATTAAACACTTTTACCCACACATCTTTACTTGCATTGGTCTGGTTTGAGGTCTCTCGTTTCTGCTACAGTTTCAATGCTGGACCTTCACTGGAATTCCTCTTGGTTGTCCTGCTGTTGCCCTGTGTCATGGAACTCCTGCAAATTTGAGTCTGCAGGATCTGTCCCTTCAAGTGCTCCAGCAGATCTCAGATGGGTTGGGTGTTGAGATGGACCAACACATAACCCTGTTTCTGAGCCTGGGAAGCTGCAGGGTTGGTCAGCCCACCTAATCTTCCTTGTCTTCACCACCAGAGTGAGCTCACCAGTGGGGGTTTCTCTGCCTGCTGCCTGTGGATCAAGATATAGAACTCTCAGCTCCTTATTCAGCATCATGTCTGCCTGTACCATGCTTTCCACCACTATGACAATGGACTATCCTTCTGAACTTGTAAGCCAGCCCCAATTAAACGTTTTCCTTTATAAGAGTTGTGATGGAGATGCCCTTTTGTATGCTTTGAATATATGTTTCTCTTATTGGTTGATGGTTAAATTGTTTTGGCCAATAGACAGGCAGAATTTAGCCATACAGGAAATCAAAACAGGGATAGACAAAGGCAGGAGGTGGAGTCAGAGAGATGCCATGTAGCTACCAGGAAGGTAGGTTGCCCAGGCATTCTCTGATTAGACCACATGGAGATACACGGATTAATAGAAATGGGTTAATAATTAAGAGAGAGCTAGCCAATAAGAAGCCTGAGAAATAGAACAAGTAGTTTATAATCAATATAAGGCTCTGTGTGTTTATTTGGAACTAAAGGGCTGCTGGACCAGGTGGGACAGAAACTTCTGTCTACAGAGTTGCCATAGTCGTGGTGTCTCATCACAGTAATAAAACCCTAACTAAGATAGATATATTAATTACTTCTGAATTACCAAAGAACAGATTTCTAAAAGTATAATTCGTTCTTAAAAATAAGACTTTATTTTTGTGACTACTCTTTTATGAAGGATTTCTCACCAAGATGTTGTGACATATTCCCATGGATAGTTTTCTGTAGTGCACACATATATTGGGCTATTTCTTTATGTCTTCTTATTTTTCTGTTCATGGATCGAATTTTAAGAAAGGAAGACAGGAAGTAAGGATAAAAGGAAGAGAGGGAGGGAGAGATGGAGGAAAAGAAGTTGGTAGAGGGAGGTCAGTTTTAGAAGAGATGAGTTTTGTAAAAAAGGTTGAACCAGCATGGGGCCTAATTGATTAGAAGTTAACAGACTAGGTCTTCTCTCCTTTTGATCTGACAGAGACTTAGCAACTTGACCCTTTGTCACCTTGGCTAAAAATATTTCATACCACACTAAATACTTCTGTAGAGTTAGAGGAGGAACAGTGAATTATATCTCTGGAATTTCAGCAATGTTTATTTCTAACCCTGAACTTTGTATGAAGACTACAAGCCCAGAAGTTTAAGAAGAGCCAGAAAAGTTGGCATCCAGACACAAGAGGCAAAGGGAATATCACTGGGTGAAGAAATGATGAAGCCATCTGGATGGTTAATCTTCATTGGACTGGATTTAGAATCAGCTAGATTAGTGAAACTTAATACCTATGGGTGTGTCCATGATAGAATGTCTCCATTAGATTAATTAAGAGGTGAAGAATCATCTTGCTTATGGGTGTTATCATCTCATGGACCTAGAAAGAGTAAGAGGAGAAAAAGGAAAAATCCAGTCAAGTGTCAGAATTCCCATCTGCTTGCTTGTTGCTCTGCAGTGGGGTGAGGTATTCTGCTTTCCCCCTCCCTCTCCACACGATGAACTGAGCCCTCTGAAGCCTTGAGATAAAAATAAATAGCTCCCCATTTTAAGTTATTTTGTAAGATAATATTTATTACAACGATACAAAAGTAGCCAATACACTTTCTCCTCAATACAAAAAAGTGACATCTAATACACTAACACTGTGTCTTTATCCAACTATTAGGTATGTGTGCAGCATATCACATCCAAAGGAATGCAGGAACCCAAGTCCTACTTGCTGAGGAGGGATCCATGATGGTTGACAGACTCCCAGAGTTCTGTTTTACCACATTTACATTCAGTTTTCAATATTTTATAATTTCTTGTAAACTGCTACAAAATTATAAATTATGCTAGAGATAACATTATTTTTACTGAGGTAACAGTTCATTTTTACATGTGCTTATTTTTGTATAACTTGAAACATTATACAAAGTTTCTTTGCTCAAATGACAGGTTTATTGAGTGTTCATGAATAAACATTTCATACTATGTAATTCGTAGTGTGTTTACCAAAGAATAGTTCAGCGTGGTAGAATTGCAATATGGTTAAAGCAATGGATGGGAATGATTTAATCCATTTTCCTCTTAGTATTTAGTGAAAACGAGTGACTGGAAAAATGGTAGAAGATGACTGTACTAGTAATAGGGATTAACCGCATTGGTCTTATAACATTATTAAGACAAGTTGATAAACGTTGAGTCTTATTCCCATGAAGAAAATAAACAAATTTAAAAACTATGAATTTAGAAAATAATAAAAGCCTAAGGTTTTTGTCTCATGTGTCACAGAATAAATGCAAAATAAAATCCGTATATATTGAAAAATAAAAATAGTAGAAAATTATGAGAAAATTCTTTTATTGCTTGAGCAAAAAGGGCTTATCTAACTGACCCCAAAGCTAGAATGTCTCAAAGAAAAGATTTTTTTTATTTTTAAAAAGTTTGTATTGCAGAACTCATGAAAAAGTAGAAAAATAGATATTTCCCACTAACATAAAAATCACTAATATCTGTAGTTTTATATTTTTCATAATATTGGAAGATGCAAGAATGCTTCAATAGGTTGGTAAATCAATGATGAAGATGCAACCGGAAAATGGGAGAAGGAGATGCTTCCACTTCTGATAGTGAATCCATCCTTTCCAAAAGATTCAACTTTCCTTTGGAGATGACACTGCATCAGCTGCTTTGTCTGCAGGGTGACAATTTGCCATTGTGGATTTAGTATGATCCTCTAGTGCAGTTGGACAGTGAGCCCCACCGATTGCTTTAGTGACTTATGCTTAGAGCTAGAAAGGAAAAACAAACATAAGATAATGTATATTCTAATTCTCTAGTTGATAAACAACAATAGTCTATTTGAGTGGAGAAGAAACGATCATTGCCATAGTTAAATGCTAATTGTCAGTGGGCTTGCCTTAACCCTCAGAATCCTAGATCTTCACCAGCTACTGGCATCATAGGTGTGCTACAAAATAGATTACAGCAGGTACTGTCACAGATGTGAGAGAGACTGAAAAGGCCTGTGACAGAGATGGGGGTTTCTGATAATAAATAACATACTTCCAAATAAAGACCAAATGTGTTGGTCACTCGGCTAACAGAAATATAATTCCAGAGCCATCTCTTATATGCAAATACAATTATTTTGTCTTTTGCTGTAAATAGTAAGTAGCAAATCACAATCATTTATATGATTGATCTGACTGGCATGTTTGATGTTTTCAGATATCACATGTAAAGATGTGACAACCAATTTAAAAGATAAAAGAAAAAAATTCCACCAGTAAGAGTCACATATCCTGCAAAGTGCGTGAAATTTCAAAGAACTAATAAAAGTTACAAATGGGGGAGAATCACACACCCATCGTTCCAGTTTAGCTTGGGTTATCCTAAAGGCTGGACCATCCTAGCTGAATGGAGTTTATGGGAATGTAACAATTGTTACATTAGAAACATGACAGAAATCTAAGAATTATCTACTCTGATATTTTTTGATGATACAAATGAAAAAGTTTTGCAAATATCTTGCTCCTCGCATACTTCAATAGCATCATAATCTTATAGAGGAGTAATCCGAGATCACAGAAGCGGGAGACCTGTTGCTGAGGTTGCAGGCTCCCAGCCCACATCTTCCTGGGAACTCTCACAGCTGTGTACACCAGCCATGTGCTTTCCATGAAGCCCTTGCAAAGGCTTGCTTGCAGACTTCCTCTGGCTACCTGAGTCCTGGGGAGTAAACTCCTCCAGGGAGACACACTTGCACAAGACGGTCGGGCGCTGGTGGATATCCGCTCTGTGCCTCGGTCTCTCTAATAGATCGAACACTAAGCCATATGTTTATTAAATCTAGTGTTCCAGATAATCTCAGGATTATCTCAGCTGCCCAAAGCAGCAACCCACTTAGTAACACACTCTTATTTATGTTTCTCCTCATGTCACAGGTGCCCCAGGATTTCAGTTGTTATTACTCGTTAAAGATATTTTATTCTCAGTGTTTGATTCCAAAAGAACTTAATTTAATAAGCCATGAACATGCATCTTGCTTGTATCTTAGCCAGGAGTAAAATGCCCAGGTCTGTTGATTAGTGATCTAGAGGTTGTGGATCCTACCTTTAGTCTTACTGAAAAGCAGAGTTGGGTTTAGAGGGTCTAGGAATTATTGTTGTTTTAAAAAAAAAGTTTTTTTTTTCTTTTTACCAGGGATGACAAGCAGGTAGAAATGCTTGCTGTCCAAATCTGGGACCCAGTTTTGGTCTTCAGGACCCATGGTCGAAGGAGAGAACCAACCAAGTGTGGAGGGTATTAATCAATCTCTGACAGTTGTCCTCTGACCTCCCCAAGCAACGCTCCCCCCACAAATACTAATATAACATTCTTAAAGTTCCTACCACCAAATAAAATATCAAAAAGCTGTATCTTCTTGGGCTTTAATTATTAGAAGTTAGCCTATATTTTGATCTTTTTAGGCTATTTTAAATTAAAATTCTTTTGTGTGTCATTGCTGCCCTTGACGTCAGTCACTGATGAAGAGCCACACTAGGACAGCTGCTACTTGCAGCACATAAATGGCAATCACATGCTACCGCTAATTACATACTTCGAAGCTAGGGTAATTAATAAACCCTGTTATTTAGTCTACTTTGTGTTTATCAAACACAGTTTTTGTCAGGCCACTTCAAAATGTCATGTTATAGAATATTCCTGCCTACTTGTTTTGCTGTTTTTCTATGTAATTATTTTCAGCTTATGTGTAATCAAAATCATATAGAATCAGAAATATAAAGTCTGTTTTACATCACTACATTTTATGCTTCATTTATTTATGCATGTGTGCACATGTGAATGCACGTGTATGCCTGTGTGCTGCAGCACACATGTGGAGGTCAGAGTTTTTTTCCTTCCATCATGTGGGCTCAAAGGTTCAAACTAAGGTAACTGGGTTTGTCAATGTGCCCCTTCAACCACTGAGCAATCTCCTGGCTTTCATTTGCCATCTTAATGACCGTACTCTTAGATACATGGCTGACATAGATTTCCCCCTATTCTATAAGCTGATTATTTTGCTAATCACTTTTTTTGTTTTGCTGTGGAGAAGCTTTTTAATTACCTATGGTACCAGCTGTTGATTCTTGCTGTTATTTTCTGAGTTATTATGGCTCTTTTAGCAACGCCTCTCTGTGCCAATGTCTTGAAGTGCTTTGCGTACATTTTCCTCTAGTAGTTTTCATGTTTCCTTCTTCCTTTACAGTCCTTGATCCTTTCTGAATTGATACTTTTGTACAGGGATCTTGTTTTATTCTACACATTGATGGACAGTTTTCTCAGAGCCATTTGTTGAAGAGATTATCTTTTCTCCAATATATAGTTTTGTCATTTTTGTAAATGGCCATGTGGCTGTTGTTTATTTATAGACCCACAATTGTATTCCACTAGTTTGTGTGTCTGTTTTTTTGTCAATGCCATGCTGGTTTTGTAACCATGGCTTTGTCGTATAACTTGAGTTAAGGTATGATGATACTTCCAGCTTTGTTCCTTCTTCTTAGGTTTGCTTTGGCAATTCAAAGTCATTTTGGCTTCTATATGAAGTTCAACATTGTTCCTTCTAGTTGTGTGGTTAATGCCATTCGAGTTTTGGTGGGGATCATGTTGATTTATGGTTTGCTTTTTTTGTAGATTTTTCTACAAGTTTAATTGGGATGATAGAAAATATGAGCATTCTGTCTGTTAGTGTAGTGTCTTCTTCAAGTATCTTAGTGTTTTACAGTTTTCAGTATACAGGTCTTCACCTTTAGGCTTGTTACTAGACTTTTTTGAGTTTATTGTCACAGGTCTTACTTTGTAGACTAGGCTGGTGTGGAATTTAGAACTTGCACACCAAGTTGGCCTCAAACTCATGATGATTCTCTGCTTTAGCCTTGTTGGGTAGAGAACTCAGCCATGAGCCCTTAAGCCTCATTTCCAATTTTGATTTTCATGCTGCTTCTTTGCTAAAAGTGTTTGATTAGGGCTAAGAATTTTCTGGTAGGATGTTTAGAATCTCTTAGGTATAGTATCTTGCTATCTATATATAGGGATAGTTTGATTTCTTTTAATTTTTCATACCTTTTATTTTATTTTATTTTACTGCCTTGTCTAGGAATTCAAGCACAATATTGAGTAAGGCTGGAGACAGTGGAAACTTATGTCTCATTCTTGTCTTAAGACAAAAACCCTTTTATATTTTCTTCCCATTTAGTAGCATGTAGGTCTATAATATATAGCATTTCTTATTATTTCAAAAATATTTATATTATCTTTTAAATCTACACATATATGTGTATGTTTTTGTGGGGGTATTTATGCATGTATATGTAGGTGTCTGTAATATTCAGGAAAGGGTATTAGATCCTCTGGCACTTGAGATATAGTGTAAGCCATCCTATATGGGTGCTGGAAACTGAAACTGGGTACTTTGGAAGAACAGTATGCATGCCTAACCACTGAGCTCTCTCTCCAGCCTCAATGTTCATTATCTTGAAGTGCATCACTGATTTCTGCAAGGCTTTTGTTATGAAAAGATGTTCAACTTTGCCAAAGGTCTTTTTATATTAATTGGGATGGATGATTGATTATATGATGTCTGTCTCTGAGTCTGTTTATGAGCTGTATCGCCTCTTTGAATTTTCATATGTTGAGCTGTTTTTACACCCCAGGAAGGAGAACTACCAGATGTGGTGGTGGATAATATTTTAAATATATTGTTAAATTAAGCTTAAAAATTTTTATTGAGAATTTTTTTAAAAATTACATTTATCGGGGAAATGGACGATATTTCTCTTTGTTGTTGCATTTTATCTGCTTTGGTATCAGGGTAGTTTTGACATGATAGAATGAGTTTGGTAACATTCCTTCCCTTTCTGATGTATGGATAATTTTGTGTTAGTTTTTAAAAGTTTGATAGAATTCAGCAGTAAATCCATTTGTTCTTGTAACATTGCTTCTGTAACATTTCTCTCTGTATGTCTCAATTTTTCTCTCTCCTTCCCTTCCTTTCTTTCTGTGTAACTGTTGAGTGTCTGTGCGTGAGCGCGTGCGCGTGCACACACACACACACACACACACACACACACACACACACACACACACCAATAATTCATACATGTCTAGAAATTTATCCATTTCCTCTAGGTTTTCCAAAGTTTTGGAATATGAATTTTCAAAGTACTTCCTGATTTCATTGTTATCTGCTATAACATTCTCCCTTGTTAGCTCAACTCTTACTAATCCAGGCCTTCATTGCACCTAGTTTGGCCAACAATTTGTCAAACCTTTTCATCTTTTCAAGAAATTAACAGCTTGTTTAATCAGTTCTTCCTGTTGGTTTTCAAGTCTTCATTTTATAAATTCTGCTCTGCTTCTTATTTCTTTTTTATTTTGAGTTTAGATATTGTTGTTTTTAAGATATTGAGGTGTCAAGTTACATCTGATTTTCATAGCTGTAACTTTCCTTAAGAACTGATCTATGCCTTCTTAGGTATAAATGAATTATACCTTCATTTTCATTTGATTGTAAAAATTATAAAACAACCCTTATTTTTGTAGTGGTTTACTGGCCAGTCTAGACTGTATTGTTCAATCTCCATGTGTTTATATAATTTTTCTTGCAATTAAATTCTTTTTTAATTGACTCAATGTTTAGCATAATGAGTAGTCACATAAATATTGGACAAACTTTTTCTCTTAAATTATGTTTTAACTTTTTTAAACCACAATTTAAAGAACAAAAGTCCTATCCTGGGCATTGGTGGCACACGCCTTTAATCCCAGCACTCGGGAGGCAGAGGCAGGCGGATCTCTGTGAGTTCAAGGCCAGCCTGGTATCCAGATCGAGTGCCAGGATAGGCTCCAAAGCTACACAGAAAAACCCTGTCTCAGAAAAACAAAAAACAAAAAACAAAAAACAAACAAACAAACAAACAAAACAAAGTTCTTCCTTTTTTAAAAAAAGTTTTGCTTTATAATTTTTTGGTGTGTGCATTTGTTAATGTCATGTATGCACAGTGTATTAGTTCTCCAAACCCATTGTTATAGATGTGTGAGCTGTCTGATATGAGTGCTGGGAACCAAATTCAGGTCCTCTGGAAGAGTAGGAAATGCTATTAATCAATCTTTTGAACCCTGTAAGATCTTTCTGACACATTATTTTTATTATTGGAAGTTCTTTGTCCAGATTGGAGTCAATTAATGAGAAAGCCAATCTATTGAACAAGAACAGCAAACTCATGAGGCCCAGGGAGTGGAAAGAGGCATGAAGTACTAGGAAGAACTTGATAGAACCCATATAATTGTTTTCTCTTAATCAGTACTTACTCTTCGTAATTTAAAATTTTCCTATGGTGTCCTATGTCCATTTGGCTTGCATCTGATTTATTATTCAAGTTTTAGATTAAAAATTCCTTCTCATCAGATACAGCTTACCTTTCAATTTGCTTTTGTTATTGTCCTCAGTACCTTACATATAAAATTTTAGATCTTTCATTTCAGAATGTGCTCATTTAACTATTTCAAGGCAATTATAACTGATAGTGTACAACTCAGAAAACATGGCTCACTGAGATTAAAGAAATGCTCAGGGTCATGCAGTGGGAGCAGATTTTGAGTTGGGGTGCTATCTTGCATTGCCTTACCTGCAGCTTTTCCAAGGGTCTGGTCATTCATTTGTTCCTCTTAAGACTTATTTTTTACTGGACTCTGCTTAGAAGTAGAAGCTCTCAGTGAGGACAGCCCATGACTCTTGACATCTGTTTCTGGCATTTGTCTTTGACTTTCTTCACTCTTTTGATCAAAAGTTTAGTATTCTGTAGCTTCTTCCTTGTTTTTCTTAGTATGTTGTATCTTCAGAGCAATAGATATCCATTTGCATTGCAGGACACGTCGAATAACATGGTGTTGGATCTTTGGTGCTTTGGTCTTGAGCTTCTGACCTTCTCTTTCAAGGCTTTTTCTGACAACATTGGTGGACATCATCTTTTTCAGAGAGATTAAAAGATTTCAGATTCTACTATTTCTTTTGGGCTTTTATTGCAGAGGCACAGTGGTATCTGTCAGTCCAAGAACCCTCCCCTTTTATCATTAACTAATTGAGATCAGCATCAATCTCTGAGATTGGCATCTACAATGCATCCATGAACAGACTTGCATTTCCTGTCTCCAGCTCTCCTTGGTCTTTAACAAGGATGCTCCTTAACCAAAAGCAAGTGGACTGCCAGTTCAGAACATCTTGCTTCATGGAAAACCTTGTTTGTCATCCTCACCACTGATTAAGGCCACATAATTCTTCTACTCTTCAAACAAGAGCATTGACAGCTCTTCTTGCTTGTCTTTGAAAGTAGGAAGTTTGAATTTGTTGTTCACATCAATGAATTTCTGATAGTTGTTTCTGGGAAGGAGATACTCAACTTTTTCTTGGCACAGTCAATGAGGTGTTATGGAACAACAAACAGGGGAATTTCAACTTACATGTTGGGTATCTGAGCTCCAGCAAGGAAGAACTGGGTATATTTTAGGCCACAACAGGCAAACTTGATTACTAAGTGTTGAAAAATAGTGATTTATGTACCTGTTAAATTTGCTATCCTGTGAAATCATATTTGCATAGGTCAGGTATTTTCTCTGGTTTTGTTTGGATAGGGAATTAGAGACCAGGCCAACACAAAGGGATAGTTGAACAGCTTCACTTTCCTCTTCTCCTGTCATAGTCATTTAACATAGTATAATTTGTAGCGTAATATGGTTGGGTTGCAGTCATCCCAAAACAAAATTAGTCAGAGCAGACTTGATGTTGAGGACTCAGTGTAGGGAGATTAGCATGTTGGAGGGAAAGTCTGAAAGGCTTACTCCTCTGTTGCACATAATTGTAATGCTATTCCCAGATTCTACAACTACTAGTTATTTCTCTACTATAACAAATTATCTTCATGGGGTGGAAGTAGGTCACATTATACTAGTTTCTCTTTCCTCTTCCACTGGAAAATAATTGCATTCTTATTAATCATAATTGCATGAACTCATGTCATTGGACTAATCTTATTTTAACATCTTTAAAGTTAGTTTGTTCTACAGTGTGTCTTTTTCTCATGATGCATAGTTCTGACTCTTTTGGAACTCATTAAAGTATTATGAAAAACAGCTCTGAAATCCATGCCAGTGGCAAGTTCTGTACACTAATATACTCAGACATTAAGCTACATCTGTCCTCGGTATCATTTTAAAAGTCATCCACACATTTCCATTCAAGAAGCAGGTATAAACAAGGAAGGTGCACATAGTGGTTAATCCACATTGGCCCAGTATGATTGGCAATGTCATTGGAACTTTAGTCAACTGATTGATGCCTTGATGCTAACCACTACTCAGCTAAGAGTCCCTGGAGGGAGGATTTCTTATAATACTGACTAAAACCTTCTCCCTGATCACTTTGGGATATCTATTTCATCCAACTAATCACTGGGGTTCACAGTGTGGTGTCTCCTGTTTCTTGATAGTTGGTATTTAAGGGTACTGCCTCTCCTTATTCTGTTGGTACCTCCTTATACTCTGTGCTAACAGTCACAGCATTGCAGTATGTGGGTACTGCTCCACCCAGTCACCATGCCTTCCCTGCTAGGGCTGACTGTGTTCCCTAAGCTCTAAGTCAAGTCCAACCTCTTTTCCCCTGAAGTTGTTTCTGTCAGTTATTCCGTGACCATGACAAACAACCAGGTATTCCGTGACCATGACAAACAACCAGGACATGTGACGTGGGTCCTATATAATTATATTATTAAACACCTCAGCAAAAGTCAAGGCTAGAGTATAGGAATATTGGTGAAGAGTCTGAAAATTTATTATAGCACTTATTTGTTCCTTTTCTTAAAGCACATATTTAAAACACAAGCACACGTACCACACACACACACACACACACACACACACAGAGAGAGAGAGAGAGAGAGAGAGAGAGAGAGAGAGAGAGAGAGAGAGAGAGAGAGAGAGAGAGAGAGAGAGAGAGTATTTCTTCTTGGGAAGAAGTATAAGTTATAAAAAGCTGAGATTGTTTTTGAAGAGAAATAATGTTTTGTATACTATCTGGATTGTTAATAAGTTCTGAAAGCTGATAGGTTCATAGACTCATACAAATTTAGATCGATAGCAATAGAAACATATCACTTTTTTTCTAATTAAGAAATGACTTAAGTTCCTTTCCTTGCCAAGGATGAAGTAAGAAGTAGACTAAGGATGCTACTGTAGCACTTTGCTGAGAAAACTGAAATTGTCATGTAGCCCTAGCAGGTCTGTTAGGCAAAGGATAGACACAAACCTTAGAGTTGGAGGAAGCAGGTCCCACAAGAGAATCCAACCCCTCCCTGTTCCTGTTTGCACGGTCTAAAAAGCTATTATGAAACCCTGCTCCAGCTGTGGAGATAAAGCCTCAATTTAAAAAGTAACAGACTGTCTCAATCATGGAGCAGCAGGAGGCCTCCACCAACAGGTAGCCATGGGATCCGTGTCTGCCTACTGCAGTTATTACTCACTGCTTAACTGAACTTGATTTTTAAAAGAAACAATTCTTCTTTCCCTTTAAAGTGGATTGGATGAACTCATTACATATTCTTCAGTCTGCTCTCAAATGAATCTTGGTGTTGGCTTTAGCCATTCCCTAAATCATATTATGTAAAAACCTGGGCTGGTTGCCTTAGAGATTCTCCCAGGGGGACCATTTTGTAGGTGAAAAAAGATGGATAGGGTTTCTGCTCTTCAGAAGGACATTAATGTAGGAGGGCATTTTAGTTCCATTAAAACATGGGAAAACCCCTGTACGGTCTAAGATCACACCTACCGTCATCAGCCATTTATTATCATAATAACGTACAAACTGTCACTGTCATACAATGAACATTTATTGCTCATATATCCTGGGGTTAATCTGCTTAATTCCTTGGGAGTTAACTGAGTTGTTATGTGTATCTAGGGCTGGGCTGGCTGGTGACTGATCTAGGTTGGTTGTTATGGAGTGAATTGTGTCCTCCCCTAATTTCAAAAATTGAGGTCTAAATTGTTAATATCTTAGAATATGACTTTATTTGGAAATAGGGCTACTACAGGTGTAGTTACTTAAAATGGGGTCATTTAGGTGTACCCCAATTTCCTCAGGATAAGGGCTAAGGATATTGCTAAGTGGTAAAGTACTTGGCCAGCAGTCAAGGTCTTGACCGTCTTCTCTCATTCAATATTCAGTCTATCATTACAGTGTAAATTACTATATTTACTATTTTCTGTCTTTCATCTATAATAACACCCATAACCATTTTGCAGTAACTATCTACATTTTTGAAGTGCTAGTAGTTTCTTCCCCCTCCTGTGTGTTTGTGCGTGTGTGTGCGTGTGTGTGTGTGTGTGTGTGTGTGTGTGTGTGTGTGTGTGTAACCAGAGATCAGCCCTAGTTGTCATTCCTTTCAGTGAAGAGGGTTTTGCTTACTGGATCGTGGCAGTGGGGAGGCTCGGCTCACTCATCATTTACACAGAGGCTGACTCTCTCCTGTCATGGATGGAGTTCTTTCTGCCTTCGCCCTTGAACTGATGTCTTATTCTTCTTGGGTCTCAGGCTCTTGTCCTTCACACTGGAATCATGGCATTTGCATTCCTGCCCTTCTGATTGATAACTTACCTTGAAGAGCTGAGGATCCATCAGCCTCTATCATCTTGGAATATATTTCTTTCTACTTAAATAGTCCAAGACACTGTCCTATTAGTTCTGTGCCTTGGAGAATCTCAACTTAGATATTAAGCTTAATAGCAATTAGCAATAGAAACTTTTATCACAGGCATAGGATGGCTAGTCACTGTATGAAGTTTCAAAATGATATGAGACTCAGATAATCTGAACTGGGTCTAACCACAAAGCCTCCTCCTGTGGTCTGACTTTTATGGTATCAGACTCTGACTGTCTTTTCCAATTTATCAATAGCCCTGTGAAATAATTATCATCACCATGCCATTTAACCAGTTAGAAAGTTGAGGGTCAGAGACATAAATGACTTTTCTCCAGTAACACACAGCCATAAACACACAAGCCAGAATGATCTAAATTTGTACGATACTTGCTTTGAAGCACTCTATTGTAATGCCTTTCAACAAAAAGTAAATCTGCAAGCAAGAGAACCTCACAGCAAGGCAGCTTAATGGGCAAAAACATAATCAGATTCCAAAAGCAAGGATTAAGACTTTTGTACGTAATAATCCACGTTTCAATGCCCAGCTTGGAAAACACTCAGTAAAATATTCTCCAATTGAACACTTGTGTGTAAAAAATACCATTGCATAAGGTTGAATCCATGTCACAGACTTTATAGGCTTTTACTATTTTTATTAAATAGACAAACTCAAAGATTTTTAAAAAGCCCCCCCCCCCAAAGGCTTCTCAATAGAAGAAGTATTTATGGCAGCCAGTCTTCAGAGACTATCCTAAAAGAGTGATTGCCCTGGATGCTCATTCAGTCCTTTGCAGTCTTTTCTGGCTAAGACTGGGATGGTCATAGTACATAAATAACGTGCTTAGTGGGCCCGAAGTTCAAAATTTAGTATAGCTAATGTAGTTACAGCATTCACAAATGTCACTCCTCTAATTTTAGAACACTTGTATTAGGCCCAAAGAGACCCCAGGCATATTGTCAGTCTTTCTTTATTCATTCTTTAGTCTCTAAATAAGCATTTTTAGTTTTCGGTTAATATATTGGTATTGCTTTAGTAGAACTTAATAAATTTTGTTATATTGTGATTTCTTAATTCCTTGAAACCTATATTTTCATTTATTTTGTGAATTTATCCTTTAACATATTGTTTATTTAGGAACATATTGTTCATTTCCACATAAGCATGGTTTTCCCCTAAGTTTCCATCTGTTAGTGCAGTCTATTTTAATTTCATTGTGGTTATAAAATACACTTTGTCTGATGTCAATCCTTTAAAATTTACTAAGGTGTATTTTATAACCCAAAATATGATTGTTTAGGGTAGTATTTCATGACACTCTTGAGAAGAGAGTGTTCTCAGTGTTGTTTGGTGGAGTTTCCTACAGGTATCCACTATGTCTAAGTAGCTTCACAGTTTGTTCAGGTATCGCTTGTCTAAGGTAATTCTGTTTATCTTATCTCTTTGCTATTGTATAGCTGTCAATTTCTCCTCCAACTCCTAAGTGTTGGGGTACTTTGGTGCATTGTGGCTTTTGACTAAATGCATCTATGTTTATACTGCATAAATAATATTTCTTCCGGATAGGTTAATCTTTTTATCATTATAAAATGTTCTTTACTTGTTGCCTTAAAGCCTGTTTGATATTAACATAGTCATTCTAGTTCTCTTCTGAGTGTAGTTTCATGGCGTATCTTTTTCTAACCCTTTACTTCAAATCTATTTGTATGCTTGCATTTAATATGTATCTCTTGGAGATAGTATATTATTTCACATACTTCACAATGACTTTTTTTTTTTTTTTTGGTTAACAATATCCCGTAAGAGCTTAAGACTTAGTGACACTGTAGCCATTTTAATTTGTCTAAGAACTATGTATGGTGTTCTAAAATGATAAAATTGCCTTCTTACATATTCTCAGAATATATGTTTGCTGTTAAGTGACATATGAGTTGGTCTTTTAATAAGAAAATTTAAACATTTTATTTATTTATTAATTATTTTTATGTGTATGGGTTTTGCCTGTGTGTATGTGTGTACCATGTGCATACAGTGCCTATAGAGGCCAGAAGAGGGTGTTAGATCCCCTGGGACTGCAGTTACAGATGGTTGTGGGCTGTCATGTGGTGTTGGGATTTGAACCTGAGTTCTTTGCAAAAAAATCAGCAAATGCCCTTAACTTCTGGTGCATCTCTTCAGCTCCCCTTAATCAGAAATTTTAATCAACTTATGTATAATAAAGCTACTAGTAAGTTAGGATTTTGTCTGTTGTTTCACTGTTTTCTATCTTATTTTTTTTGTTCCATTGTTCTGTTTTCCTTGGTATTTTAAAGATGGTTTTATATTTTAGCAGCTTAAGCTTTTTGTTATTCATTTTACTATATTTTTATTACCCAGATTATTTCCATAGGGATTATAAATTAGAGTCCCTTAAACAATGTGGCTCAGCTTAACATCAGTTTAACTTTAGTAATTATAAAAATATTTGCTCAAAATCCATTTATCCTCTCATTTGTGCTGTTACTCTGATACCCAATACATATTGACATGTAGGCTTATAAGGCAGTGTGTATAATTGCTATATGCAGTAGTATTTAAATATTTTCTAAGAAAATTTAACACAAGATTTTGATATTTAGGTCCTTCTCCAAGCATCCACCACAATGTACAGACGAAAGGCCGGAGCTAATGGGGTTAGTTTGTTAAATAACAATAGAGGACTCTGCTTTTGCATCAAAATGGGTCTCTTGGTGATTTGGGGATTTCAGAATTTGGGCACAACATTTGAGGACTCACCTGGGATCCCCAAAATACACCATGACCCCCTTTTCATTGAGTCATGTGGCGCCATACCAGGTAACTCTGTTTTGCCCTGGAAGTTCTGCTTTGGTCTTTGTTTCTGATTATGTGAGCTCTGGTTTCTGTGAAGCCTGCTCTCTGCTTTCAGATCAGAGGACCCAGTGGGGGAATTGGAATTGGGTTTCCCCAGCTCCTCTGGAGGAGGCTTAGCAAGCTGAGTGTTTCATCTCCAGTCAGTTAGGCAGGTTTTTGTTATCTGATCTGTTGGCTGCCTTCAGCCTAGTTTGGCTCTAACCAGACTAGTGTTGTCTGTTGTGCTAGCTTGGCAGATCCTGAGTTCTATGTTCTGTGCCAAGTTTTTTTTTTTTTTTTTTTTTTGTGATTTTATGTTTCTGTAGGTATGCTAGCGAAATCTGTAGGCAGGGCAGGGCGGTAGACTCTTGACACGATAAATCCTTCTGCCTAAAGCCACCTGAGCCCCACCGCCACGTGTGAGCTTTACGCCAGCCGCCTGCCAGAGTCAGGCCCAAATAAATACACAGAAACTTGTATTAGGTTCAAAGCTGCTTGGCCAATGACTAGGATTTTCATCTGTTAGCTTAGTCTTAACTATCATAAACCTATATATTTTATAAGACTTATCTTATCGGATGCCTTATTGGCGTCCCTCCTTGCTGGTGGGTCACATCGTGCTGCTGGAGCAGGAGCGGAGGGGAAAAGAGGGCACACTTCCTGTTTCCTCGCTTAGATATGAGTCTCCTTGCCATGTCACTTCCTGCCTGGATCATCACTTCTCTACTACATTTCTCAGAATCCTCTTTGACTACTAGTTCTTGCTTGCCATTGGCCAAACAGTATTTTATTCAACAATCAATAAGATAAACATACAAAGAAGTACATTCCCCATCATCTCCTCTTTTCTGTCTAAATCAAAGAAGGATAACTTATCTTTTATAATAACTGAAGAAAACTATAACCATAATGTGTACATACACAAGCAAACATTTCTCTGCTGTTTATGTTTGAGTCCCACACAGCCAATGAAGACCTGCCTGACAGCAATTCCTGGATACCCTGGAAAGAAAATGGACCACACCTCCTTGACTGCACTGGATACAACTTGCTCCATTTCAACTGACACTCCTGCCAGAGCATCAGGTACTGACTTCAATCAAGTTGAGGATTTCAAGTGAGATCTTCAATCAAGCGAATCCCATCTAACATGGACTGGATACAATTCATTCAAGACTTTCACTATACTAACATTTTCTTCCTACAGGACCCCACAAGGATGTCATCATCCCATTTCAGCAGGAAGCAACTTGGAGAATGCTATGTCCCCTTTCCCCATTGTTGTCATTTAGGATAGTGTATATACCTAGTTAGGGATAGCTTCCTATTGTTTATGGTTGGGATTGTAAGGAGGTGTTCAGGCTTGGACACCTCTTTCAGATGACTTTAGGGTTTAGTTAAAATAGATAGTTAAGATGTCACATAAGCAGATTGTTGTGGCTTCTATGATTTATGATTCTTAATTTTGGATACTTCACACTGTTCAGTTTTAATCCTCTTTTAGACTAAAAGGGAGAATTGTAGGGGAAGCTGTAGCCACGCCTACTTAGGGGCTGGCCACAGGTCTGCCTGACCACGCCTGCAAGGGCATGGTCAGGGTGACATAGAGTAAGAGTTTGAGTTGGCTGAGTTTCTCTTTCAGTTTTTACCCCTTTCGGCTTGTGTACAGACCGCTGCCATACCAGCTGGCTAGGTCTCTCTGTAAGTAAGGCTTTTCCCTATTAAATACCCTTATATTTCCACTTGGCTCCGTATTGGTAATTTCCCTCTATACTTGACAGATGTGTTATAAAGGGGGTAGGCCTGCAGGGATTGATTAATGGGGACACCCCAATCCCTCATTCAAGGTGGAGGTTCAGAACTGATCCGTGGTGTGTAGGTAGGTGACCCAGGGATAGGGTTGCCCAATCTGTAGGAGGGGACTTGGTTGAGGATCAAGTGCCAGCTCCATCTGAAGGTTCTTGCAAGACTCTGGATAGGGCCCCAGTCTATGTTTGTACTGTGCTGTATGTCCCAGTTTTACTGAGTTGTACGTTTGTGTTATGTGTTTGTCAAACATGTTTTTGTCCTGACTCTGGCACCCAGGAGGTCCAGAGGCTCGGCAGCTGCTCTGGACTCCAGCCCACTGCAGTGGGCCTCACGGATGAGTCTGCCCAGTGCTAGCATGTCTATATCTCTCTGTCTTCACCTGCCTGCCTGTGAAGCATACAAGGTGGGGATCTCTCTTTCTCCCTGCCCCATCTGCCATCCTGCCTCAGGCGGAGAGTAGGAGTTAGGGCATGCAGCGGGAGTTTCTCTGCCTTGAGCACATGGCTTGCAGGGCGGGGATCCCTCCACCATTTGCCGGCCTTCTCCCTTCCCCCTGCCCCACGCATGTGGTGTGCAGAATGTTGGGGCAGGGAAGACACGGGGGTATCATTTGCACCCTCTGCATGGGCAGAGGCGTCTGGGCTTGCAGGCTGCCCCCTTCTCAGGTCTCTCTGCCATGTGTCACAGGTCAGAGCATGTGGTGGGGTGGGCACTGCCTGGCCTTGTCCTGCCAGGTCCTCTGTCCCACGCATATGGCAAGCAGAGTGTCAGGGCAGATAAACTGTGGGGTCTCTTTACACTGTCTGCATGGGCAGAGGGTTGGGGTTTGCCAGGTCTTTCTGCCCCATGCACATGGCCTGCTGGCAAGGGAACCATCTGCCAGTCCCCTGTCCCACCCCCAACTCTCTGCCTCGAGCATATGGTGCCGGGGCAGGGTAGCGTTTGGTTATATCTGGTCTTTCCACAGAAATGGGATGGCCTTAAAGTTATTAAAACCACAAGAGGGAAAGGGAAATGTGAATTGTTTGCTGTGGTTTTTCATATCTACAAGTATTGAATTTAAAAAATTGGTAATATAAATTAAAAATTTGACAAGATTAGGTTAATTATGTTTATTCTCAAAAGAAAATTGTGTAAGCTTATTTTGTTAAAAAGTTCTGTGTTTTCTGGCATAATCTAAGTTTTGTTACAAGCATAGAGCTAAAACAGAAATGGTGCAGGTTGCTGCCATTTTGCAGCTAGCCACATGACAAGCTGTTCACATGGCTGGCTGGTACCATTTTGCTGAAGTTGAAAAGGATACTTCAACTGCCATCTTGGCCACGAAGAGCAGCCTAATTAAGAGGTAAGGATAGACATAAACAAAAGAGTTTAAATTAAGATAGATTTTTATATAATAATTCACGTACCATCCTAAAAACAAGTTTTTTTTTAAAAATAAGATTTAAAATGTTAATGCTTCTATATACAGGAATGATAAACTTTGTAATTTAACAGCCACCCAGGTGACAATTGTTTTAAAGGCATAAAGGGTATTTTATTTTTGATATTACAAAAAGACATTAAGGAATTTGAATATCTTTTTAAGAATGTTTAAATTTATAAGGTTATGGGACATTTCTGCTTATAAAATGTTTTTGTTGTTAATGTTTGTACTTAAATTAAAAAGCTAAAATTTGAAGTCAGAGCCATAATCACAATAGCCAACCAGAAATTAAAATGTTTATTTCTTATGATGCTGAAGGGACCAGCTCCCCATTTTGGCAGCCATGACAGTCTAACACATGCCTGCCTGACCTTGCCTTGGTCACTAGGAGGTCAGATGCCTGCCTTGTGGCAAAGAACCAATCAGAAGTTAGCTGGTGGTGCTATGCTTTACGGCTCTGGGTGTGCTTTATGGACAAGTGCACAGCATTGACGTGCAGAGTATAACAATCGTCCTGGGAGGGCCTAAGGGCCTTAACAACCAGTTGGCCAATCAACACAGGGCAAGCACTCCAAGCCTGGAGGCACACCAATCCTGAGCCTGTGCGTACCCCTACACACTCCCCTTACACTGCCCTATAAGATGTCTATGCCGTGGCTTCTCGGCGTCTCTTTTCCAGCCATCTGCCATGGTGGATGGTTGAAATGCCTGAACTAACATGGGGTTAACTCGTTCAACAACTGTAATAAAACCTCTTGCTGTTTGCATCAAGCTTTCAACTCTGCCTGGTGATTGGGGTTGTCAAGGTCCTGGGCAGAGATCCTGGGGGCCTGAGCCTCCGGGAGTCTTACAATGCAATAAGACAATACATCTCTGTCTTTGCTAAATTTGTTAAGCTTAAGCTATTTAGATAAACAGAGTCATATAGATGTTTTCATGTTTTGCTAAAAAGGGCTTCAATTTAAAATCATTGTTTTTAAAGCCAAACCTGACAGTGTAAAGTTCTAGTTTTATAAAAGCTGCTAACCTATTGTAAGATGTTAAGAAACACAAGTTAATAGCTATCCTTATAAATGAACAACTTTTTAAATTTTAGTCATGATAAGTACTAATGGTTAATTACAAGGATAAACCTTATTAGTCCCCTGTATGTTTTCAACAGTCAAGCTTAAACAAGCAACTAAAAAACCAAGTTGTCTATTCAGAAATTTACCTAGACAGAGGGACAGTCTGGACAGCTTCTGCCAGACATAATTCATTTACTTTTGCCTTTTATTTCTTTGTCTCTAATTTCTTCTTTCATCGGCTCTGTTGTTCATGGCTTGTTTGTGAGATGGTGTGCCTTTCCAGGACTTGATAGGGTACATGTTTCATGCAAGAACCCTGACTATTCCATCTGCAGCAGAACTGCTTTCTTGTCATTGGCAGGTTTAGGTCTACTCTATAGCTTTAAGTGTCCTGTCTATTTACTGCAACATGAGAATCAGAGATCCCATTCTGGTTCTTCCTTCTTACTCTGTCCTGTTTACAAATTTTGTCTCCTATGATATACTAAACAGACAGACAAACCTCTAATGCTCCAGAGACCCATAGAATATGGCATTTAAATTGTTAATTTAAAAAGTTTATAATATCAGACAGATTGCCAGATCCTGACAGTGACCCACAGTTTCCAAGGAAGATTATGAGGCAACCTGGTTCTTGCACTTGGATTATGACCACACTTCTCAGTGAGCAAGATGCTCAAATGCAATACCTGCTGCCAGGACCTGTCCCAGACTGTGGACAAAGCTGCTGGACCCTAGAAAATTGATTGCATCCCCTTTGCCTAGACAAAATAAGGTCAATCTTTTCCATGTCTCTCTTCCACAGAGAGAAAGAAAACTCTCACCTTATAGGCCTGATAAAGATTAATGCTGTTCTTTAATACTTCTGCCTCCAATGCTAATGGAGACTTGGGTATGACTAACTGTATATGGACTGGCCCCTGTCACTTTTTAATAGATTCAGAAACTATAAAATTTATCTTTCTCAGATCTCTGAAGGTATTAATGGTTGTCGGCTTGGTAGCATCAGGCAGCCAAATCCACAAGACTATAGTCAGCTTGATAACTCATTTTATATATAAAAATCAAGCCTTAATATGACTCCTCAATAAGGACTTGAGGATGTAAGAGCACAGAAGTTTTAAAGATATAAACGGTTCAGAGCTTAACATTTAATAAAGTTCTGATAAGCTAGTAGAGCAATGACTACTTGCTGTTCAGTCACAAGCTCAAGGTTTTTAGATTTATTATGGCTGTCATCTAAATATAAACTTAAAGGGCTTTTCATCAGGCCTAATACACCTCTGTCCAATCCATACCTGGCTCTCTGGACAGAAGAAAAATGTACATGCTACTAGCCCAAATCTGTAGTTTTTACTAGGACTCAAAGGTATGAGTCTTCCTGCTGTTTGGCAGATACCCAAATATCTGCTTTTTCTACAATGTGGATTTTAGTATAGATTGATAATGCTAATATATCTAAAACTGTTATGTCCTTTTGTATAATAAAGTTCATATAGGATTCAGAGGATCATAAGTCATAAAGCTTGGATCCACTTCTCACAGGTCAAAAGGACTCCGGATAAGTACAGCCTATGTTATCCCACCTGTCTGTTCCTGAGGATAAGATTTTCTCCCCCGGCTTGGGACTCCTGCCTTTCCTGATCACTAAAACTTTGGGCCTAAGAGTTCTCATTGAGTACATAAGTTGTAACTTCTGTTCCCAGTTTAAACATGTCTCAAACAGGTCTGAGAATCAGTTGCTGACTGCACCTAAAGACTTCGAGTCCTGGACTTGCTGTGGATATGAACAAGTCCAGCCGATGTGGACACCTCCTGTCTCTTGAACAGAGTCTGCCAACCAGAAGCTTCTGATAGATTGCCTGAATTCCCTTCTTTGCTTTTGACTATCATTTCAGCCTTCTTGGGTCCCTAACTGTGCCCCAGAGTCAGCAGGAAGTAGCACAGGAAAGAATTTGTCTCCCCTTTCCCTGGTTGAGATGCTAAGTCAAAGGAAACTCCCTTACATAAGGAACAGTATGACAACAGATTCAAATATCACTCCCTCAGAAAAATCTGTTAGCTAATGTCAGGGCCTGTTACTACCCCTTTGAGCCCCTAACAGGCAGGACTCAGGATTGAGTCCTGTCACTGGTACTTATAGAAGTGGGGAATGAAGGGACCAGGCTCCTGCTTTAGCAGCCATGACTCAACATTTGCTTGCCTGGCCTTGCCCCTCCTTTCAGTCACTAGGAGGTCAGATACCTTTCTTGTGGCAAGGAACTAATCAGAAGTTAGCTGGCAGGGCTGTGCTTTATGGCTATGGGTGTGATTTACTATACAAGTGCACAACAGTGATGTGCAGAGCATAGCAACCACCCTGGGAGGGCCTATAGGCCATAACAACAAGTTGACCAATCAACACAAGACAGGTGGTTCAAGCCTGGAAGTGCAACAATCCTAAGACTGTTGTGTACTCCTAGACACTCCCCTTGCTCTACCCAATATATTCCCTGCCTTGTGGTTTCTTGGGGTCCTTCTCTAAGCATCTGCCATGATGAATGGATGAAGGGCCCGAGCTAATGGGGTTAGCTCGTTAAACAACAACAATAAAAGACTCTTTGCTTTTGCATCCAAAAAAAAAGAGAGAGATTTTAATATTTAACACCTTTAAGAATAAAAGTTTTAAATCAGTATTGTTAGTTTTGGGTACAAAATTTTAGAGCAACATTACAGAATTTGTTCATTTTACAAAACCGAAACTTAGTTTATCATTTATTTATTTATTTATTTATTTATTTATTTATTCATTTTTATTTATCTTCTTGTAGTGTTGAGGACTGTGCCCAGAACTTTGCACATGCTAGGCAAACACTTTCCAGAGTTTCTCTCTGTTCTCTCTGTTTCTCTCCTTGAAAAACTCCTCCTCATTTCTACCTCTCCTGACCCAGGAACGACCACTGAACTCTCCACTCCTATGATTGTGTCTATTTTAATTTCCACATATAAATGAGATCATACAGTGTCTTCCTTTCGGTGAATGGCTTATGTCACTTAGCATGATGTTTTAAAACTTCATCCATATTGTCAGATATTGTAAGGTGCTTTTTTTTTAAGGCTTGAGTAATATTTAATTGCAAATATAGATCACGTTGCTTGTTGGGAAAATATCTCCTATCTTTAAAGATTTTTTCCCATGTTATTTTCATAGAAAATAGTTTTGTCTTTCATCATTTTAAAAATGCTTCACTCAGGCTTACAAGGTGTCTGCTGAGAAATCCACTAGGAGTTATGGAGATTCTTTTGTACATGTAAAGCCATTTCTTTTTCTCGATGTTTTCAAATTCTCCCTTTGTCTGTCAGCTAATGGCAGAGCCTTTTGAAAACTTGAAATAATGTCTCAGAGAGAATTTCTCTGGGGTCTTATTTGGGTACATTTGGCTTCCAAGACCTGAGTATCTACTTCCTCCCTTAGATTTTGGGAGCTCTTAAATATTATTTCTTTGATAAGTTTTCTGATCACCTCTTCTCTCTTTTCCTTCTGTGTGTCTCATATACGAACATTGACCCATTTAATTGTGTACTTTAAGTTCATTGTACTTTAATCTTCCTTTGAAATTTTGTTTTTCTCTTTTTTCTTATGAATGTAATTTTTAGTGGTTTATTTTCAGGTCACTTATCTTGTCTTCAGCTTAATTTGGCCTTGAAACCCTTTAGAGACTTTTTTCAAAAGCTATATGCTGGTTGGATTTTTCACAAACCAGAGTCATGTCAGAAGAGGGAACATCAATTAAGATAACCCCTCATCAGATTGGCCTGTAGGCATGTCTGTGGGCATCTTCTTGATTGCTGTACCACCCCTGAGCAGTTAGTCCTGTGTTGTGTAAGAAATGCAGCTGAGCAAGCCAGTATACAGTGTTCCTCTGCTTCATTCCTTACTCCAGGCTCCTTCCTTGAGCTCCTTTCTTAGCTTCTTCCCTCAAACATGGACTTGGCTTATAAGCTGAAATAAACCTTTTCTAGACAGTTGCCTTTGGTCAGGCTTTATCACAAAGCAGCCAACACAAGCTTTGTATTTCTTTTTTTGAACTTAATTTTATTTATTCATTTTTCTACTAATGTTCCTAAATATCTTAAGACAATTGCTTTATAGCTCAGTAGGTGGTTTTGACAGCTTCTAGCATATTTATTTGTTTCTTTGGGACATATTTTCCTATTTTTTTGTTTCATTTTTCTTGACTCTTTATGTCATCATAGGTGTCATTTGTGCATGATAGAAAACAGTGACCCCTGAAAGTCTTCCTGCAACTGGATTTGTAAGGTAGAAGACCACCACCAATTAGCCCAGCCTAAGATTTGGGGGCCTTTTACAGATTCATGCTATCTATACCAAGTTGCTTTTGTTGTTCTTACAGTTCCCAAACAAATCAATGTATTTTGATGCAATCAGTGTGTCAAGTCAAGCTGGGGCAGAATCTGGTCCTTCTGTCAGCCCCTAGAGAGCTGAGGTCTTTGGTACATGGTCTATCTCTTTCTCCCTTCAGGAAGACACCGGAAGTTCAGATTTTTCATCTATTCATCCCGTGTTATTAGGAAGGACCTTAGTGACCACCCACCTGCTCTACTGTTTCTGATCTTGCTGGAAACCAGGTGTCTAGGGTTTCTTGTGTCTTGTCCACACATAAACTAGCAATGTGGAAATCATTTCTTTGTGCAGTTGCTAGAACATTTGTGGCAATGGATGTGTGGTTGGATCCTTTTTTTTCCTTGGGAAGAAGCTGGAAACTGCCTCTTTGGTCCCTCCTGTGGAGATAGACTAGTGACTTTCAGGTGAAGCTCGTGTCATTGGTCTCCAGTGGCTGGGCTCTGCCACTTCCTGCTGTTCCTTAAGGAGGGAACCTGACTTCTGAATAGCTCAAAGAAAAGTTGGCGAATTTGATACATGGTCTGTTTCCTTTCTCAGAGAAAAGCTGGGACCTAGTGGTTTTCTTTATTATCATCTTTTACTGTGCAGTGGGTATGTTTGGTGAGATTGTCTCAGATTTCCTCATCAGGTTTGGCATGGCTAATTTCACCACTGGCACCATCTCTTTTTTGGATTTAACATATAGGGAAACATCTGTGTTGCAATGCAATCTCTTTCCTCAATGCAGGGCTGACCCGATGATTCCCTCATGACTTCAAACTAGTTGTGAAGCCTTGTGTATCTCATTTTCTTACAGTTCTGCCTGCTAATCAATGACAATGAACAGACCATTGATGAACTGTACTCAATTGCTTCTGAAGAAATATTTCATTAGCCCTTGAAGAACAATAATTTCATATTTATCTTCTTATTTATTTTTGTCTTCCAAAGCATTGTAAAAAATTAGTAGAAAGTTCCATAGCTTGCTGAGTCCTAAGGGAGTTAGTATATAAAACTAACTATATATAACTAGTATATATGACTCACGAGATTCAAATGGGTAAAAAATAAATAGCTTAAAAATTGTTGGACTCTGAGTTTGAACTGAAACACATGGAAGTGAGTAGTGTTTCTGGAAAGCATAAGCTTTCTACAGAGATATCATTCATTTCATGATTTTAATCTGATTGGTGGCTTATGATCACAGTTTCTTTCGCTCTTTTTATTGAAATAAGAAGACTAGTTCTAGTGAATGCATCAAGTCTGTGTGTTGATGCCAGGATTTTCCCCCCAGGGTCTGCGGATAGAAATTCCACCCTGAGCGGCATCAGTGCTTGATTCTCACCTGTCCTTTTGATTTAAGTAATGGGAAATAGTCAGCTTCCCAAAGAACAAAACTGCATGCTAATGGTCAGCACCTTAGAGTGGACTGACATCCAAGAGGGGCTAATCAGAGCCACAGACAAGCACAAAACCCACAACAAAATTGCATGTTAGTGCTCAACACCTTAGAGAGGATTGCCATTCAAGAGGGAGCTAATGAGAGCCACAAACAAACACCAAAACGCAAGCAAGCAACCAAATACAAAACTTCCCAAAGCAAGCAAATAGCCACTCTCTCAAACCCACGTATTCGCTCAAGCCTATGATGGGGCAAGTTAGCTATAATAAAGCAAAATCCCAGGGATTAAATTGCAATAAACATTACTGACCAGAAATCATCACATACCTTGTATATAAAGGACTATGATATTTAAAAGGTTGGCTAGGTTATTCCTCTTGTCTGAGCACTCCGGAAAATAAAGGATATTCCTATTAATATAACATGGATTTATTTATTTATTTATTTATTTATTTATTTATTTATTTATTTATTTATCGATGTGGCCTCAGGGTTCCACAAAGAAGAGCTGGCTGATGTACTACTTCCAACTCAGACCTTTTGAAGGCTCGTACGTAGCTGTTTAGCGTTATTTTCTTCTTTCACTAATAGCACCCAGGTGTTTCATTTCTGAACCACCCCACATACCTTCTCAGTCTACAGAGACTATTTTAAATAATTTCACTCCAGCTCATGAAATTGGCACAGTACACCCTGATCAGTCAGAGTCAGAGGAATTTTAAAACACATGAATAGCCCAATTAGAAGCAATGAAATCATGTCATTGTTGACTTCTTTTGAAACTGTCTTGAAAGTGGCATTTTCTTTCCATTAGCATGGTGCTGCTGATAGAATGTACACCTGGAAGTTGCAGAGTCCTCTGTGGGAAGGAAACCAGCATGCAGTGTGGTGCAGAGACCACTCTTCTATAATACTTTTTGCTACTTAAATGCTTGGGTTTTGTCATTGCTGGAGCTTTGTGGACTTCTGCACTACTCATTTTGTAATTCAGTACATGTAGAAAATCTAAAGAGGGACCATGCATCTCTCTCTTAGGGTCCTCCTTATTTTCTAGCTTCTCTGGTGGTATGGATTGTAGGCTGGTAGGTTTTTGCTCTATGTCTAATATCCATATATGAGTGAGTATATACCATGTTTGTCTTTCTGTGATTGGGTTACCTCACTCAGGATGGTTTCTTCTAGTTCCATCTATTTGCCTTCGAATTTCAACATATCATTGCCCCCCCACCCCCCCACAGCTGAGTAGACTCCATTGTGTAAATGTACCACATTTTCTTTATCCATTATTTGATTGAGGGGCATCTAGGTTGATTCCAGGTTCTGGCTATTACAAATAATGCTGCTATAAACTTAGCTGAACAGATGTCCTTGTTGTATGAATGTGTATCATTTGGGTATATGCTTAAGAGTGGAATTGCTGGATCTTGAGGTAGACTGATTCACATTTTTCTGAGAAACTGCCATACTGATTTCCAAAGTGGCTGTTCAAGTTTTCACTCCCACCAGCAATGGAAGAGTGTTCCCCTTTCTCCACATCCTCTCCAACATAAACTGTTGGTGTTTTAGATTTTAGACATTCTGACAGGTGTGAGATGGTATCTCAGAGTTGTTTTGATTTTTATTTCTCTGATGATGGTGAAAGACCCCCGAAGAGGTACTTTCGTAGAAGGAGACCCGTACCCAAGAATCAGCGAGACCACGAACTTGGATGCAAATAGCAAGAGGCTTTATTGGATACACGGGTACCCGGGGAGACTTAGCTTCTGTGAGGCCAAGCGCGCCGAGCCAAGGGAGAGGGGTCCTTATATAGCAAAAAGTGCAAGCGAGAAGCAGGGATTCTATTGGATAATTCAAATGAGGTGCAGTACAGAGCTATTCCCATTGGTCAATGTAAATGAGGCGCTACTCAGGGTTATTCAAATGAGGCGAAGTATAGTCATTCAAATGAGGTGAAATACAGAGTCATTCAAATGAGGCAAAGTACAGAGTCATTTCTATTGGATGGTTCAAATGAGGCACAGAGCCATTCCAGACCAGCATATTCTCAAGGTCTGGTGTCTGGTACAACAGACTCAATTCCCCCCTCCGCGTCCAGATGGCTGACCTTGGGGGCAGAGACCTTGGGACTGAGTGTTCCCCATCAGGCGGGGGCACGGGGGCAGGGCCCCAGGCTGGCTCACCTGGTGTTCGCCCTCATGCCGGCCCACCTGGTGCTCGCCCTCGTGCCTCCTCGCAGGCTCCTTGCTCGGCCCCAGCCCCGGGGTGCGGTGCCAGGCGGGCGGGCAGGGGGCTCGGGGGCCCCGCCGGGGTGGACCAGCTTTGGAGGGAACCGGCGGCCGGACGTGCGGTGGCGGGGGAAGTGGAGGCCGGTGGGGGTGGGGATCGGGGAGGCGCAGGAGCGAGGCATCCGCCGCGCGCCCCATCAGCTGCCGACCAGAGGAGGAGGCAAACTTAAGAGCTAAGGGGCAGGGGTCTTTCAATGGTCCCCTAGAGAAGGGGAAAGGGACAAGAGCTCCCAAACAAATTGGGAGCATGGGGGAGGAAGGAGAGGGGAGGGAAAAGGATGTAGGAGAAAGAGGAGGGGAGAAGAGCAGGGGGGAGGAAGACTTGAGGGATCAGGAAGATTGAGTTGGGGGATGAATAGAGGTGAGCAAGAAAAGATATACGTTAACAGAGGGAGCCATTATAGGTTTAAAAAGAAATCTGGCACTAGGGAAATGTGCAGAGATCCATAAGGATGACCACCAACTAAGAATCTAAGCAATAGATTAAATGCCCTTCCCTTATAATGAGAATGATGACTACCTTAAATCCCATTCTAGAGCCTTCATCCAGTAGCTGATGGAGGCAGAAGCAGAGATCCACAGCTAAGCACTGAGCTGTACTCCTGGAATCCAGTTGTAGAGAGGGAGGAGTGATGAGCAAAGGGGTCAAGACCATGCTAGGGAAACCCACAGAAATAGCTGACCTGAGCAAATGGGAGCTCATGGACACCAGTCAGACAACTGGGAACCAGCATAGGATTGAACTGGTCCCCCTGAATGTGGGACCTCTTATGAAACCCGTATTTATCCCTAATGCAAGAGTGGACTTTGGGGGCCCAGTCCCCCATGGAGGGATATTCTTTCAGCCTAAATACATGGGGGAGGGCCTAGGTCCTGTCCCAAATGATGTGACAGACTTTGATGGTCCCCCATGGAAGGCCTCACTCTCCATGTGGGGGGTGAATTGGGGTTGGGAGGGTTAGGTGGGGGGCATTGGAGGATAAGAGGGAGAGGGAACGTGGATTGATATGTAAAATAAGATTGTTTCTAATTTAAATAAAAAAGAAGCAAAAAGAAAACCTAAAGGTTTGGGAATAGCTTTTTATTAGTTGTAAACAAAGGAATTTGGACCATCATGATCACTATGTGAGTTTCTTTGATGGTTTTACCAGGTACCTTCAGTATAGTGACTATGGAATTTCAATGAGTGTTTTGATCACATACCTGGGAGTTGGCAGGGGTCATCTGATATAGTGGAGAGTCCCTAGCTGCTCCAATGAGCTTGGCTGGGCTTACTCATTGGATACTCAGCTATTTGGCTTGATTAAGTCGGTTTTATTCCACATATCTCTTATTCTTCTCCAGAGACCAGAGGGTTACCTCAGTCATGTTCTCTTGGCAAAGGCAGGGGTGCTAGTGTACCCGCCTGAACTTGTAAATGCTTTGCATGTCACTGCTTCTGACACATCACACCTGGTGACATCCTGTTGGTCAAAGCAAGTGGCCTGGCTCTGTGGACATCAGAGGACAAAAAGGCATTTCCCATCCTTAGTGGATAGGTGCCACATACTGCCATGACAAAGTGTAAAGGCAGGAAAGTGTCAAAATGTTTATGTAGCCTGCCACACACGATGAGACCAGGAAATAGGATTTTGTTAAACCTCATGTTATTCTAGGCACAACAAATATGGCAGTTATAAGCTTAGAGCTGTGATTCTTAGTCAGAGGCTTAAAAATTACAAAGCAAGAGACAGACAGATCTCTGTTAGTTCAAGGACAGTCTGGTCTACATAGTGAGTTTCAGGCCTAGCAGGGCTACGCTGTGTGCTATAGTCTCAAACAAAACAACAAAACAAAAAAGATAAAACTTCAAAGCCGGGGATGTCAATCAGTGGTGGAGAACTTGCTTAGTATATACAATTCTCTGGGCTCAACAGCAGAGTCACAAAACACCAACACACCAAGTCTTAAGCCCCGATTTCCCTGAGATTTTAATTTAATGGAGGCTAGGTCGTGTTTTGAAGCACTCAGTAAGTGGTCGTTTGAATGTGTCTCCCAAAGTTCATGTATGGAAACATAATGTCTAGTATAACAGTGTTGGGAGGTGGGGGCCAATGAGAGTTGATTGGTTCACAAGTGTAGGTGCCCTAGAAATGGATTAATGTTCTTGTGGAGGGCCTGAGCTTCTTATGAGAATAGACTGGTTATAATGAACATGCTCTTGTTAGCTCAGTGTCTTTCTCATGTGTCTTCTGCCGATGATGCAGCAAGAAGGGCCTCAGCAGACCCCAGTATCATGCTCTTGAATTTCCCAGAGATTAGACTATTGAGCCAAACGAATCCCTGCTCCATATAAGTTACCCAGTCTGAGTCATTTTAACAACTGTAAACAGACTCTAAGACACAAGTTGACTATTGGGCTTCTTTCCATTTGGCATTTTTCTGCTCAGAGGTGAAATGAGGAAAAGAACAGACACCAAAAAAATAGGAAAGCAGCCCTTTAAAACCAATCTACAGAAAGTTGTTATGTAGTCTTATGTGTTCAGCACTGGAGAAATTGCAGATTTTAGGAATACAGGATTAGCCAAGTCCTTGAGAAAAATGGGTGCTAAGCAAATGTTTACATATGATTAATGACATAATCACACCATGCAAAGTGCTGCAAAACACAAGTACAGGAGACTATGCAAATGGAAATATAGAGACCTGCTTTACCTGTGAAGCTGTGACTAGCCAGGCAGAAGACTGGCAGAGGTATGAAGAGAAAATCAAAATGGAAAAGTCAGAGGGATGTCTCCATCTTATTAAGGAAGCTCTCTTCTAGAATGCTTTTGTATCATCACTAGCTAGCTAGCCTGTCTCAAATACAGCACACTCAGCAGGAGTCACTGCTTAGAACCATGTGATCTGGGCTGTTACTAATGCCTATGATTAGGTCATGAGTTGGTATCTGGGCAATCTGTCAGATTTATCCACCTAGTTGATCTTAATCTACTCCCACCTTCTAGAGGGCAAGAGCATTTATATCAGAATGTCTGCCACCTGCTCTGAATTATGCACAATTACATGATCTAAAACTGACTGCACCGGCAGCAAGAACAGTTAGAAGTTATAATCTTTCAGTCAGAGGTAGGATTACAATTCATTCATTTTGCAAGCCTGCCATTTTAAGTTGACCTTCTGTCAAGCAGAATAAAAACTCTACGGAAAAGAATGACTACCAACAAAGTCAGCTGGAACAATGCATCTCCCATGACATCCTGTTACATAAAATTATTGTGTGAATTCTATGTAGTTATTCAGTATTCCATCAGGTCTATAATGGATTTGAAATCACAGAAATGAGTTTATTGCCATACTCATTCACTAGCGGCATTGAGTGTGACTTAGTCTCTGAATTTTTAAATACTTTACCTGCTGAAAGCATTTGAAAGGTTAAAATTCAAATGTTGGTATTTTCAATTTCATCTAATCAATGGCCAGAGAATATATAGAATTCCATTAATGACTGGCCTACATGTTAAATTAACTTTTTTTCCATACTAATTGTTTCCTATATGAAACCATTCCCCATTCAAGCTTTCAATTTCATCATTAAGTTGCTGCATATACCAAACTCAAGATTTAAATTTGGTGAATTAGATTTATGATTACTTTGTAACAAGTTACTAGAAGTGTAGGATTCTTTTTTAAAAATTGAAAATAGATGATTCTCTTATGCAATATATCCAATCCACTTTTTACACCCACTCCTATCTGCTGCCAGAGGAATCCTTTCTGATGATGACTGGACAAGACGTCAATCTATGAGTATAGCAGGGTATCATTAAGGATCATTTCACTGTTTTTTCCTGTTGTGTTTGGCTCTCCCCTAGGTCTTTGGGCTATCCAGTCTCTTTCTGGTTCCTGGCCATGCATCTAGGTAGTGTAGGGCATGAGATCCCTCTCATGGCATGAGCCTCAAGTTAAATAAAACATTGGTTTGCCACTCCCACAAGTTCTGTGCCACCATTGCTCCCAGCACATCTTGCAGGAAGGACAGATTGAAGGACAGATTGTGGCTGGGTTGGTGCCCTGATTTCTCTATCTATATCCTGCAGAGTACTTTCTCATTTCAGAGACTAGAATGGGGGAGGGGCGTTAAAGCTACATGCAGGCACCAGCTCGACCTCTCTGTGTTCAATGAGCTGTGTTTATGTTGCCCTTGGCAATGGGGCCTCAGTTTTCAGAGATTGACCTTCTGTCCTAGCATTAGCCTGGGTGGTTTAGGGATCTCCACGGGATCTCCTTAGCCTACAACTCAACCAAATGTAACCCAGTCCTACCACTGGAAGACTTACCTGGCCACAAAAGATGTTCAGTTCAGACTCTGTATCCTCCACTCCTAGGAGTCCTCAGTAGGGTGTTCCCAGGAAGTATCCAATGCACTAGGTTTACACACTGCTACCCACCCAAATAGCTCCCAATTCTAGCTGTCTCTCCCCATGCTCTCTCCCTCCTTTCCTATGCCCTATCTGATCTCTCCTGCTCCTGATCTCACCTACCTCCAGTTCACCTACAGAATCTATTGTATTGTCCCTTCTCAAGGAGATCTTTGCTTTCTCTCTATAGCCCTTCTCTTTATCTAACCTCTCTGGATCTGTGGATTGTAGCTTGATTATCATTTACTTAACAGCTAATACCCACTTCTAAGTGAATACATACCATATTTGTCTTGCAGAGTCTGGGTTACCTCACACAGAATGATATTTTCAGGGTGCATCTATTTGCTTGCAAATTTCATGATGTCATCTTTTTAACAGCTGTGTACACCAGATTTTCTTTATCCATTCTTCAGTTCATTGTTTCCAGCTTCTGGCTATTATGTACAAAGCAGCAATGAACATGGTTGTAGGGGAAGCTGTAGCCACGCCTTCTTAGGGGCTGGCTACAGGTGTGCCTGACCATGCTTGTGAGGGCGTGGTCAGGGTGATGTGGAGTGACTGCGTTTTCTTTTTCGGTTTCATTTTGGTACTTGCTGGACAGACTGCTGCCATGCCGGCTGGCTAGGTCACTCTGTAAGTAAGGCTTTTCCCATTAAATACACTTATATTTCCACTAGGCTCCGTATTGGTAATTTCCCACTATATCTGGTGTCAGAAGCGGGATATTGGAAACCTATACCCCATTTGGGACAGGCTGTGGGTTCCACCAGGCCTGCAGCCTAGGCCCGGAAAGCACCCTCTCTCCACAGGTGCTCCCGGCTAGCAGCCGACCCACTGCAGCTGAGCTGCTCAGAACCATCCACCCAGCTCGGAGACTTCTAGCTGCCTAGAGGTGAGTAGGCCTCGGCTTTCAGCAGAGCTTCCCCTGGTCGCTGCTTTGGTAAAGCGGCATCTATTTCAGTGGTTGCAGCCGCAAGGCCGTATGCTCTCTAAGATAAGCACAGCCGCTTTTGTGACCTCTCTCCACTGCTGACTGACTGCTGCCAAACGCCATGGACCAACTGAATGCCTGTGCTACCTGCTGGTCAAATATATTTACTGCATCTGGAGTAGAAATCAGGTAAAATTATGGCGGAATATTTATCATTTGCTAAAATTGGTAATATTTTTACTTATTATGTGAATTCACTGTTTGAGGAGGATGCTAATCTGCCAATTACTGGCCCCTATATACCGTAATGGAATTTAGCTTGCTGGTACAAATAGTATTACTAGCCAGAGGACTCAGGAATAGGGATAAGGATAACCTCACCACCTATTTACAGGAAATAACAGCTTTAGGCAATGAGGTTTTGGAGAACAGATTAGGTCAGATCACAATTGTGCAGCAAGTGGAACAGAAATTGGAGGCTAAGCTTGGCTCTGTGTCCAATATGCTAAAGACAGAGCTGTCTGATGAGATGCAGCGTATTTATGATAAGATAAACACAGAGAGATCCTCTATGTCTGAGGCCTTAGAGGCTAGGCTGTCAGAAGACCATGATGAGCTAAAGAATATCTGTAGCCAGCTAGAAACTCAGATAGGCAATGTTACCCAGCGACTAGATGCAATGGTGCAAAATACCCAGGATAGGGTTGAAGAATTGAACAATGCCATTCAACCAATTATTGAAGCATTCAAGGTAGCAGATCAGAAATTTGAGTCTAGATGTGAATGTTTGGAAGATAATTTACAGTACAGGGCTGACAGATTACATAGGTCCATAAGGTTGATTGTTGAGCACTCAAAATCAGCACATCATGACCTGGAATCTAGACTCTAATACCTAGAAGGCAGTTTCCATGCCATCCAGATGCTGCCTATGGATGATCGTATTAAAGACCTAGAAAAACATGTAGATGAGCAGTTAGAGCAATTTACAGATTCACTAACATGCTGGGAATTTTTTATGATTAAGGAGATTGAAACTTTTCAAAAGAATATCATTACAAGGCTTAAAGATCATTGGGATGCCTCAGAAGCAGAATCACTCCAATCCCAGGCTTACAACAATACAAGGTTGTTACTCGTACACCATTAGTGTACCCAGCTAACATGGTAGACAAGCCATCTTCTAAGAAACACCCTCACAGATGGATGGCTTATGAATGGCAACCTATACAGCTGAAGGATCTTAAGAATATTAAAGAATCAGTTGTCTCATATGGTCTCCATAGCCCATACGTAAAACAGCTATTACATTCATGGCAAACCTTTAACAGGGTGACACCCACAGATTGGGAATGATTGGTAGCAGCTGTACTTAGAATTCATGCCAAATCCAGTGGAAGGCATTAGTAAGGGAAGAGGCAAAGCTCCTTGAGCGTCAGGGCATAAAGGAAGGTTTTGAAGCCCCTCTAGATAAGCTTCTTGGTCAGGGTATTTATGCTGACCCACACGTTCAGGCTGAATATGATGACAATATACTGTCTCTATGCAGGAAAGCAGCATTAAATGCCTGGGATAAGGTTCATGAGCCAGGAGAACGCCTACAAGCTTATACCAGAATAGAACAGGGACCTACAGAACAGTTCCAGGATAGAATTGCAGGTAACAGATCCAGAAACAAGACAATCAATTATATATACAATAGCTTATTAAAATGCAAACCCAATATGCAAAAGAATACTTTTGCCTTTAAAGATCAGATCAGCTCCACTAGAAGAATGGGTTTTGTATGCAGCCAACATTGATTATAATGTACAAGATACTGGAGCTTGGGTAGGAGAAGCCATTTCAAAAGGTTTAAAAAGGCAACAGGAAATTAAAAGTTCTAGAGGTGAGGATGTAAGGGCTTGGCAAGGAGAAGCACCTTACAGAGGTCAACATAGGTACCAAGAGGCTAGAGGTTACTACTACTATGAACCAGAACCTTGGGTAGGAAGAGCCTTCTCCTGGGGACCACGAAGGCACCAGGAACCTAGATGTTTCAACTGTGGTAAAATGGGACATACTAAGAGAAACTGTAGACAAACGAATTCTAACAATGCCTCATACAGAAGGCCACGTCTTTCTAGATTGTGTAGAAGATGTGGTAAGGGCAGACACTGGACCAATGAATGTAGATTGACCAGGGACATACAAGGAAACCAATTAAGGTCAAAAAACCTAGAGGGGGAACTCAAGAAGGCCCCCACATCGAGAAAGGTCAGGTCATTCCTAGTAGCAGAGGGAGACAATCTGTCACAGGAACAATAGATAATTCTTTGCCTATTTTGAAAAATGATACTGCTCTCGATGGTAATTTGAATAGTGACGAAGAATCAAGTGTGAATGGACAAAATGAGAAACGCATATTTTGGCAAGCTTCTATTAATGATAAAAGGCCTCAGTTGAAAGTGAAAATTAATAATAAAGTTATTTCTGGCTCAGTAGACACTGGGGCGGATGTAACTATTATTACCCCAAAACCTTGGCCTCAGAAATGACCTCTTAGAAAGGCAAATGTACAATTTTTAGGAATTGGGACTCTATCTAGAGTTCGACAGAATGTTAACTCAGTGGTCTGCATTGGACCAGAAGGACAGAAAGGGATACTGAAACCATACGTGGCAGATATAACTATAAATCTCTGGGGTCGTGATCTCTTACAGCAATGGAATACTCAGATTAATATTCCTCCAGTGTCAGATACAAATTATGTACAATCTCTAGATAGTAGAAAAGATCTGGTAAGATGCTATGGAAAATGATTACCAACCATCCATGCTGTACAGAAACTAGGTATAAATGATGGACCTTCAAAGAAGCCAAAGGCTCTGCCATTGAAGTGGCTTACAAATGAACCAGTTTGGGTAAGACAATGGCCTATGACCTCTGAGAAACTAGAGGCTTTAGAAAAGTTAGTACAGGAACAGCTAGACACTGGACATATAGAGGAATCTACCAGTCCTTGGAATTCTCCTGTATTTGTTATCAAAAAGAAGTCAGGGAAATGGAGAATGCTGACAGACCTGAGAGCAATAAATAAGGTAATTCAACCCATGGGCTCTCTGCAACCTGGAATGCCATTTCCTTCCTTAATACCTAAACGATGGCCTATCATAGTCATTGATCTGAAAGACTGTTTTTTTCACAATACCGTTACAGGAAAATGATAGAGAAAAATTTGCATTTACTGTACCAACTCTTAATAATTCACAGCAAGTTAGGAGATATCAGTGGAGACTTTTGCCACAAGGAATACTAAATAGTCCTACTTTGTGTCAGCACTTTGTACAGCAACCTTTGGAAATAATTCATAAGAAATTTTCAATCTCTTGTTTATCATTACATGGATGACATTCTTTTATCAGATTCTAATAAGGAAACTTTGGAACGTATGTTTGAAATGGTGAAGGAAGTTCTGCCTCATTAGGGTTTACAGATTGCCCCAGAAAATATACAAAGAAGAGATTCTATTAACTATTTAGGTTACAAGATAGACTTATAAAGAATCCGACCTCAAAAGGTACAAATTAGGAGAGATCATTATCAAACTCTTAATTCTCTTCAGAAATTATTAGGGGAAATTTCTCAATTACAGATGATTATTGGTGTAGAAGGACATGACTTAAAGCATTTAAAAATGGCCCTTAAAGGTGATAAGGACCTAAACAGTCAGAGAATATTATCTGCTGAGGCAGAAAAAGAGTTACAATGGGCAGAAAACAGAATATTGGATGCACACATAGATCAGATAAACCTTGATTTAGACTGTATTCTGGTTATCTTGCCATCCAGAGAATACCCTTCTGGAATTCTGATACAAAGGGAAGACACTATATTGGAATGGATATTTCTGCCACATAAACAGAATAAAAAGTTAAAGACATATATAGAAAAGATTTCTGATTTGATTTTAAAGGGTAAATTAAGACTTCCTCAGCTGACTGGAAAAGATCCAGCAGAAATTATAGTACCTTTAACTAATGAAGAAATTTCCTCCTTGTGGAAGGATAATGAATATTGGCAAATAGCTCTTACTGCCTTTTTGGGGACAATTAGCAACAACTATCCCAAAACTGACAGAATTAAATTTATAAAAAAGACAGTCTGGATTCTTCCACGTATTGTAAGACAAACTCCCATTTCTGGAGTTCTTACCTTCTACACTGATGCCAACAAATCAGGTAAGGCAGGTTATAAAGCAGGTGAGGTAAATAAAGTAGTTCAAAGTCCATATACATCTGTACAGAAGGCAGAATTATATGCAATTCTCATGGTACTTATGGATTTCACAGAACCTCTTAATATAGTTACTGATTCTCAATATGCAGAGAGTCGTGTTACACATTGAGACTGCAGAATTCGTTCCTGATAATACAGAATTAACTTCTCTGTTTTTACAATTACATTAAACTATCAGAAACAGAAGTAATCCTATATACATTACACATATCACATCCCATACGGGTCTGCCAGGCCCACTAGCACAAGGCAATGATGAGATTGATCGTTTATTAATTGGAAGTGTGCTAGAATCCTCAGAATTTCATAAGAAATATCATGTAAATAGCAGAGGTTTGAAAAATGACTTCTCCATCACTTGGCAACAAGCCAAGGAGATAGTGAAACACTGTCCTACTTGTTCCTTTTATAATCAAACTCCATTGCCAGCAGGTTGTAATCCTAAGGGCATTCGGAGAAATGAGGTTTGGCAGATGGATGTCTTTCACTTTGCAGAGTTTGGAAATTTGAAATATGTGCATCATACTATAGACACATTCTCAGGGTTCCAATGGCTACTGCTCTTAACTCTGAAAAAGCTGATTCTGTTATTACACACCTGCTAGAGGTGATGGCAGTTATGGGTATACCTGCACAAATAAAAACTGACAATGCTCCAGCATATGTCTCTACAAAATTGGAACAATTTTTCAAATATTATAACGTAAAGCATGTTACTGGTATACCACACAATCCTACAGGACAAGCAGTGGTTGAGAGATCTAATAGAACACTTAAGGAGATGCTCAACAAACAAACTTGGAAGACTAAACCCCCCAAACATAGTTTGCATAATGCTTTATTAACACTAAACTTAATGCCAATGAAAAAGGACAAACAGCTGCAGAAAGACACTGGACTACGGAGAAAACTGCTGAACTAAATCAGCCAGTATACTTAAAAGATGTACTAACCTCTGTATGGAAACCAGGACATGTGTTATGTTGGGGTAGGGGTTTTGCATTGGTTTCTACAGGAGAAGAAAAACTTTGGATACCATCAAAGTTGATCAAGATTCGAGTGGAAAAGGAAAAACCTCTCAACAAGGAGAAATGACAGGTATTCTACTAAGGTATATATTATAAACTAAATAGAAACCCCCCAAAGGAAAGGGAAGTGTTTTGCTTTTCTCTTCACAGGAAAACTCATCTCCAGAAGGCAAAGGACACTGCATGGGTAGATGCTTAAGAAGAAAATGTACCTATAACCATTAAACAAAAGGAATGTGCCATATTGTAAACTTTACAGCTGTCTCTCAGAGAACTCTATTTCTCTTTTTCTAGTCCCTATTCAATTAAACTAATGCTGGATTTAGAGGTGGATTTGGCTTTCCTCCTCTAAAATCCAAGCACGTTATTTAACTAAGCTTTAGTGTTTCTGTATTGTATCAAGAAGCCAATTGATGTAATACAGAATAAAAGAATTTGGGGACTGTCTTTGTCTTTTCTTGGATCTTTCTCTCAAGGTGTACACCCTCTCATAATTGTTATGCTCTCATGGTTGCATTCCCCAGCATGTGTACCTACACAAGCAAACATTTCTCTGCTAACTGTTTATGTTTGAGTCCCACCCAGACAATGAAGACCTGCCTGACAGCAATTCCTGGACACCCTGGAAAGAACATGGGCCACACCTCCTCGACTGCACTGGATCCAACTTGCTCCATTTCAACTGACACTCCGGCCAAAGCTTTGGATACTGACTTTAATCAAGTTGAGGATTTTAAGTGAGATCTTCTACCAAGAGAATCCCATCTAACATGGACTGGATACAATCCATTCAAGACTTTTACTACACTAATATTTTCTTCCTACAGGACCCCACATGACTATCGTCATCCCATTTCAGCAGGAAGTACCTTGGAGGATGCTATGCCCCCTTTCCCCATTGTTGTCACTTAGGATAGTGTATATACCTAGTTAGGGAAAGCTTCCTATTGTTTATGGTTGGGAATGGAAGGAGGTGTTCAGGCTTGGACACCTCTTTCAGATGACTTTAGGGTTTAGTTAAAATAGATAGCTAGGATGTTACATAAGCAGATTGTTGTAGCTTCTTATATTTTACCTTTATGATTGGATACTTTACACTGTTAAGTTTCAATCCTCTTTTAGACTAGAAGGGGAATTGTAGGGGTAGCTGTAGATATGCCTACTTAGGGGCTGGCTACAGGTGTGCCTGACCACACTTGGGAGGGCGTGGTCAGGGTGACGTAGAGTGACTTCGTTTTCTTTTTCAGTTTCATTTTGGTACTTGCTGGACAGACTGCTGCCACGCTGGCTAGCTAGATCACTCTGTAAGTAAGGCTTTTCCCTATTAAATACCCTTATATTTCCACTTGGTAATTTCCCACTATATATGGTTTAGCAAGTGTCCTTGTGGTAGGGTGGAACATCTTTTGTGTATATTCTCAAGAGTGATATAGCTGGGTCTTGAGAAAGATTGATTCCCAACTTTCTGAGGAATTGCCATTTTGATTTTTATTGTGGCTGTACAAGTTTGCACTCTCACCAGCAATGGAGGAGTGTTCCCCTTGCTCCACATCCTCATCAGCATGAGCTGTCACTTGTGTTATTGATCTTATCCATTGTGCGTTGTGTGATAATCTTTTTGTAAACTGTGAAGATGTGTTTTTGCCAATGTGCCTTCTGATTGGTTTAATAAAGAGTTGAATGCCAATAGCAAGGCAGGAGGGAATAGGTCGGGCTTCTTGGAAGAGAGGTGAACTCAGAATCTAGGCATGTGGAGGAAAAAAAAATAAATGAAAGCCTTTCAAAAAAAGGGTATTTGGATCTGGTAGTTCATTATCCCTCAAGACAGGATTGGTTGGGGACAGTTTAGCAGGTTATTATGCTGGCACTCTCATCTCAATTTTCAGAATTCTGAGAAGGTATATGTTTTTGTTCAAACCACTTCATCTTAGTACTTTGTTATGGGAGCCTGAGTTAACATACCATGGTCTAACTTACTCATTATGCTGTACGGTATGATCAGTGACACCTCAAGTATCACTTGGTGGGTTCTTTTGCTCATTATTCAGGGATATTTTCAGTGTGTTACACATCAAGAGCCTATCTTTAAAGATTTAGTGGAGAGGGAATTTAGTTATTCATCACTGCGTTGGAGTTTGAATGAAAAATGGATCATGCCAACAGGCAGTTGTTTTATGAATGTAATGACCTTTATACTCAAAATTTACATATTTGCAAATTTCTGTATTTCCTTTATACACTTTGTTATTCATCCAATCAACTTATATTTCAGTGATCACTTTCTGCCTCTGGCACTGCTTCAGACATTGGAGATATGATAGATATAGAAAAGCAAGGAGTTTCTGTTCCTATGAAGTTTACATCCTGCTGCAAAGCATCAAATGACACACAAGAGACAAAACCATTTGCCATATTAAATGGTGATCAGCCATATGAAGGATTAGGATGGCGTCTGACAGAGGAAGATGGGTCCCTGGGGTCAGTGGGGTCAGCAAGGTATTTCTGATTTCACTGTTTTAAAACCCATATTGGAAAATGAAAGATTGGGCCATGTGGTTATTTGGTTAAAAACAAAAACAATAAATGCTTAAGGGTAAAGAGAAAGCATGTACCAAGGCTTTCAGATGAGAACATTTAGTATGTTCTGTGAAAAGCAAGAAGACAAGACTGGAAAGGAGACAAATTTTACTGTGAGTGAAGGGGAGTCTAATGGAAGGCTTATGTAGGTAAATGATATGCTCTTATACTCTGGAAGGATTTTCTCAGTATTGTGAGTCAGTTTCTGTATTGACACCACACTGTGGAAAGTGAGTAGAAACAGGCAGATTGTTTAGGGTTCTGTTAAAACTACCTGTAAAAGGTGAGACTAAGGAAGTAGCAGATGATACGGAGGAAATTGTTGTATTCTGAGTATACTTTGAATATAGAGCCAAAAAATTATTTCTAGGGTAAAGAAAGAGAATAATTAAGGATGACCCAAAGCTTTTGGCTGGAAGAATGCAGATGCCATTGATAGGGAGGGAGGAAAAGGTTGGAAGAAGGGACTTGGTCTGGAATGGGATTTTTGAAATGCTAATTAGATATTTATGGAAACATGTGAGGGAGGCATATGCAGACACACACACACACACACACATACACACACACACACACACACACACACACACACACACACACACGACACTTATATAGTTATTTGTGTTTTGTGTGAGGACCAGAATAAAGATCAAAAGCTAAAGATAGATATTTGTTTGTATTTTTATATTTTTGTTTTGTATTTTTGAGTCAAGGTCTCACTGTATAGCCCTGGCTGGCCTGAAAATCAGCAGACAAGACTGGCCTTGCACTCACAGAAATCTTCCTGCTTTTGCTTCCCAAGTGCTGGGATTAAAGGTGTGTGCCACTGTGCCTGACTTAAGGTCAGATATTTGGAAATCATGAACACATATATTTTTCTCAAGTATAGAATGAAATCCAGTGTGTATGGATAGTGATGGGCATAATGATTGAGATCCCAGAGCAACTTAAAATCTGGAGGAAGCAATTGGCTGTAGGACAAGTTGAAAACCAAGAATTGATCATAATGTTCATCAGGTAGAGGCCATACACACTTGTAGCACTGACATTTGCGTCAGAAGATATAAGCAGACATGGTGTTGATGGATGAATTCAAGAGAACAGATGAAGAGCAAGTAGAAAAAATGATTTGAGGATTTTTTTTTTGTTGTTATTTTTGTTGCTTCAAATAGTGCTGAGAAGTGGGCAGGAATCTGGTTGGAAAGAGCAAGAATCTGGCTGGAAAGGGCAGGAATCTGGTTGGAAAGGGTTATGGCTGGCAAGGAAAAATTTCATTTTTTTTAAAGCTAAGGGATCTTATGTAGTATAGTCTTGCATTGAAAGCAATAATGAAGCATAAATAAAGAATAATGGAAAAATAAGAGAGCAAGTGTAGAAATCACTAAGCCTCTTTTTCTCTTTTTTTTTTCTTTCCAGATTTTTGTTTTGTTTTGTTTTTCAAGATAGGGTTTCTCTGTGTAGCTTTGGAGCCTATCCTGGCACTCGCTCTGGAGACCAGGCTGGCCTCGAACTCACAGCGATCCGCCTGCCTCTGCCTCCTGAGTGCTGGGATTAAAGGCGTGCTGTGATTAAAGGCGTGCGCCACCAACGCCCGGCTGAAACAAGATTGTTTTACATGACAATCCCAGTTCCCTTCTCCGTCCCGTCCTCCCCTACCACCCCACCCAACTAAAACCCTACCTATCACATATCCTTTCTGCTCCCCCTGGATGGTGAGGCCTTCCATAGGGTGTCGTCAGAGTCTAACGTATCCTTTGGGATAGGGCCGAGGCCCACCCCTGTGTGTCTTGGCTCAGGGAGTATTCCTCTATGTGGAATGGGCTCCCAAAGTCCACACCTATGCTAGGGATAAGTACTGAACTCCTACAGGAGGGCCTGTAGATTTCCGAGGTTTCCTCACTGAAACCCATGTTCCTGGGGTTTGGATCAGTCCCATGCTGGTACCCCAGCTATCAGTCTGGGGAGCAAGAGTTCCCTGATGTTCAGGTCAGCTGTTTCTGTGGGTTTCACCAGCCTGGTCTGGACCCCTTTCTAAGCCTAGACTCTCAAGCTACTTTTGAATCAATCTAGTAAAAACATTTTTTTGTGGCTGTACTTGGTTTAGATTGATGTGCATCAAAACTCATTTTTATAAATCAGACAGATATAATTATTCAGTCTGGTGCACAGCTTTGCATAGAACTGGTTTAGTGTAATTATAGTTTTTTGAATCTGGACAAATGAATGTATGGAAAGTTCAAGTTCAAATTGTCCTTTGGATTCTTCCAGTGTACTCATATTGTATTTGTTTTTCCATGGTAAGAATAAAATAGCATATACTAAGTTATAAACATGAGAGGTGTATTTTGGCACAGAGTCCTGGTCCAAAGTCAAGTGCCTTAGCACTTGGAGAAGTCTTTATCAATCATTCTATTAATGATCAAGTAATTTGTTACTCTTTGCTTATCTTCCAAGGCAATTTCTATTTAAGACATAGTTGTGTAGTCTTGAATAGAGAGTGGAGATAGGGATCAGGATAAATGATGTACCTGGTAGATCAGTAATTCTGGAATAAAAATCCAGAGATAAGAATATGCAAAGTATGCAAAGTGGGAAGCCAGAAAAACATCAGTAGCCTAGTAATGGAAGAACGTGTATAATTCCTGAATAATGAAGAGTATGTAAATTAGTACAAGTAGTTTTATTTTATCCTTTTAGGCAATTGATCAGTAACACTCATTGATGGTAATGACTGTCATGTAGTTGATGCTAGCAGGTAAGCTTATTAAAATGTTGGTATTGCTTTGATAGGCGTGCTCATGCATTTGTTTGAAGGAATATGGACCTTGGAGCTGTGGATTAGAAAAGCAGTTGAACACTTTAAGTGCTGCTTAATGGGCCATACTAGTAAGAGCACGGAAGACCCTTGTACTGAATGTGATTTGATGAACTGTGGGGGGCTTGCTCAAGAGGTTTCAGAGAATAATGTTAGCATGTGGCCCAGAGACTGGTCTTGTGATATTTTGGTGAAAAAAGTGGCTTCTTTCTGCCCTTGTCCAAAGAGTCTGCCCAGTATTAAAATGAAGCCTTTTGGATTGATTCCCCATTGGCAGAAGACATCTCAAAACAGCTTTGTATAGAATATGTCAGATGGTCACTAGTGTTTGTGTTTGAAAACAAGCATGCTTAGCAAAATGTAAATTTTGAGAAGAGCACCAGTAAGTGGAATGAAGCTAAGTAGTATGATCAAGGAGATAAATATATTATGAAATGGAATACAGGGAGCTGTGACCTCATGGCAAGATTCCACCTAGTTAAGTTTTTTTTTATTCATAGTCATTTAAATCAACCATGGTACATAATATTTAAGAAAAAGTTATTACACGATGAGTAAGTGAACAGTCTACACATTCCCTCAATAAAAATCTTGATGTTTACAGAATAAATAATTGTACATTTAAATTTCAGGAGTAGAAAACAGTTCTTCCTTCAAGGCATGTAGTGCATGAAGCCATAGAAGATTTTCTCTGTAATTTCCTGATCAAAATGGAAATGACCAGAACCCTGGATTGCTTTCAGGCCGAATGGTAAGCCATTATGTGGATAGGTAGTTCTCTGGAAATGTTAGCACATTTACATGTGTAAATTTAACTTTATTAAAGGACTTTGCAATAATAAGTACTTTGGTTTCTTTTGCTGTTACTGTGATAGAGTACAAAAGCAACTGAAAGAAGGAAAGGTTTATTTGGGAGTCAATTCAAGTTACATTATTTACAGTTGTCATGGTGGGGCCGTCAAGGCAGCGTTGACACTGCATCTGCAGTCAGTAAGCAGAGGCCACCGAATGAATGCAAGCGCATGCTCAGCTCACTTTCTCCATTTTTTACCATCCAGGGTCCCATGCCCAGGCAAGGCTTCTGTCCATTGTTAAAAGAGATCTTCCCAAATCAACTAACAAAATCAAAATAATCCCACGAAGGATGTTCAGAGGCCCATCTTTCCAGTGTCTGTAGGTTCTGTCTGTTTACAATTAACACCATCAGTGTGAGCTTATGTATATGGAATAAATCATTCCAGTCTCTATGCTGAAAGCACAGTACAGACACACTGTCAGGGGATCCTTCCCAACAGAACTTTACTCAGTGCCTTTTCAGTATGCAAAGTTAGTGTTTTTCAAATTACCAAGGGAATGAAATGTCCTCTGGAGTATATAGCAAAAAACTATTTTTTGAAATGTTTCCCCTTAGTTTTTTATAATTTATAATGGTATCATTTTGTGTCTTTAGATAACCCCTAACACTACTTATTTTTTATTTATGATGAAAATTATTTTTTCTCTATTTATACATCTGATTGATTTTTTCTAAAAATATGATTTGATTTAGAACTAAACTGAATTGTAATTTCTTTCTTTTCTATTTTTTCAATTTAAATTAGAAACAAGATTGTTTTACATGTCAATCCCCATTCCCTATCCCTCTCCTCCTCCCCTGTCCCCCACTAACACCCTACCTATCCAATACCATTTCTGCTTTCCAGGGAGAGTGAGGCCTTCCATGGGGGGTGGTCTTCAGCGTCTGTCATATCCTTTAGGATAGGGCCTAGGCCCTTCTCCATGTGTCTGGGCTGAGGGAGTATCCCTCTATGTGAAATGGGATCCCAAAGTCCATTCCTACGCTAGGGATAATTACTGATCTACTATAAGAGGCCCCATATATTTCTGAGGCCTCTTCACTGACACCCACATTTATGGGGTCTGGATCAGTTCCATGCCATACTGGTTTCCCAGTGATCAGTCTGGGAACAAGGGCTCCCTCTTGTTCAGGTCAGCTGTTTCTGTGGGTTTCACTAGTATGGTCTTGACCTCTTTTCTCATCACTCCCCTGCAACTGGATTCCAGTTCAGTTCAGTTTTTAGCTGTGGGTATCTGCTTCTACTTCCATCAGCTGCTGGATGAAGGCTCTAGGATGGCATATAAGTTAGTCATCAATCTCATTACCAGGGGAGGGCATTTAAAGTAGCCTCTCCTCTGTTGTTTAGATTGTTAGTTGGTGTCATCTTTGTAGATCTCCAGACCTTCCCCTAGTGCCTGATTTCTCTGTAAACCTAAAATGTCTCCCTCTATTATGGTATCTCCTTTCTTGTTTTCTTCCATTCTTCCCCCTACTCAACTTTTTGTTCCCTCATGTCCTCTGCATCCCTCCTCTTTCCTCTTCTCATTCTCCTAGTTCCCTCTCCCCTCCCCTATGCTCCCAATTTGCTCAGGAGATCTTGTCCCTTTCCTCTTCTCCGGGGAACCATGTATGTCACTTTTAGAGTCCTCCTTGTTGCCTAGCTTCTCTGGTGGTGTGGATTATAGGCTGGTAATCCTTTGCTCTATGTGTAAAATCCATATATGAGTGAGTGCATACTATGTTTGTCTTTTTGTGACTGGATTACCTCTATCAGAATGGTTTCTTCTAGTTCCATCCATTTGTCTGAGAATTTCAAGATTCTATTGTTTTTTTTTCTGTTGAGTAGCACTCCATTGTGTAAAGATACCACATTGTCTGTTGAAAAGGAGCTAAAGAAAATCTTAGAGTCTGGCGTGGTATGGCACACCTTTAATCCCAGCACTAGGAAGACAGGTTGTCAGATCTTTGGGTTTGAGGCTAGCCTGGTCCACAGATTCAGTTTTAGGACAGCTGAACATAGGCAATGAAGGAGAGAAAGGTGACAAAGATGTAAATTGAATAAGGGGGACATGTTCCAGCCCCGGTCAGCAGCAGAACTTAGCAGCTTTGACCATGTGATTGTGGCTTTAGAGTTAGAATAGAAGAAACAGGTTATGGAATTTGCCTCTGTACCTAAAGAAAGCAAATGAGGTCAGGCATGTGTAGGGGAAGCTGTAGCCACGCCTACATAGGGGCTGGCTACAGGTGTGCCTGACCATGCTTTCGAGGGCGTGGTCAGGGTGATGTAGAGTGAGACTTTCAGGGGACTGCGCTTTCTCTTTTGGTTTCACTTTTGTACTTGCGGTACAGACTGCTGCCATACCCACTGGCTAGGTTGCTCTGTAAGTAAGGCTTTTCCCTATTAAATACCCTTATATTTCTACCTGACTCCATATTGGTAATTTCCCACTATAGGCATGTGTCAGTGGTGTCCCTAGATGAAGGCCTAGTAGAGAGGCCATTTGGTGAAGTTGTGACTTTGAAGCCTGGATTGCCCTGAAGACCCCAAGATGTTGGAGATGCCAGAGTTGTGGGATACCTATCAAGGAAAGCTGCTAACAAGGAGTGTAATCAGTTCAAGAGAATGAAGTTCATTGCCTTCAGCAAAGCTGAATGGAATTGGATATCTGAAGAGTGTTTTGACATCAGACATGGAGATGCAGAGTTTGGAGTTTGCCCAGCTGGTTTTCAGTCTTGCTTTGGAACAGTATTTTCTCTCTATGCTCCCTGGTAAAGTACATCCTGTGCCAATATATATTGCAATGCTAATGCTATAATGCTGGTTCAGGATATCATGTTCATTTCTAAGTCCTTTTCCTTCCTTCCTTCCTTCCTTCCTTCCTTCCTTCCTTCCTTCCTTCCTTCCTTCCTTCCTTTTTTACCTTCCTTATCTATTTCTCAATTTATTAAGCTGCTTTCTTTGCACATGTACTTGGAGTAAATGAATTAACCAAAGAAGCTGCTCCATAGGCACTGTCTAAGGACAGGGACCTTCACACACACACACACACACACACACACACACACACACACACACAGAGAGAGAGAGAGAGAGAGAGAGAGAGAGAGAGAGAGAGAGAGAGAGAGAGAGAGAGAGAGAGAGAGAGACCCTCCTGGAATTCTTGCAATCCCAGGAATGACAGTGTGAATTAATTTTTCTCTTTTTGTCTGTACTCTTTCTTCGTCACTTCTTATTCTTCTTGGAGAAGTCTGATCTAGTAGAGAAGCATAGAGTTTCCCCTCTGCTCATTGAAAGATTGGAGATACTGCAAAAAGGCACTCTTCTTGAAATTGTTAGTTACTCTTTGTACAGAAGATTGCCTGAATCCACATCAAGAATGATGCAGAGCCTTGTCCTGGACTAGGTATCAATCACTGCTGGAATGAAACAGCTCTGAAGGTGAAGGTGGCTCTGAGAGCACAATTTGAGGAGCCTATCTCTGGGTACTTCACAAAGAGATGGACATGGGATATTATTAATTTAGTAGGGAGAACTCTTGACAGTGCATACTATTTTGAATACATAAACAGCACTGCCCAAATTGCTCTTTGGTCTTCAAGAAAAGAACACTGAAGTGCATATGAGTTGCGCTTTCCAGGTATTTAGTCTTTTGTTGGTTCATCTCTTAACAGTCACCAGAAGTGTCTGTAAGCCCTACCCAGTCAGGGAACTCCGGGAATGTATAAGCTTTCTCAGGCACATTATAATTCCCTGCTTAATGGGATCCCACCTGCTAGGTAAGCACTATAATCAAGGGCTTAAAAAGAATAAATTAGCTCTCAGTTTTCTGTATTTTGATTTCCTGGGGACACCTGCAACACTTTGTGCTTATTTCAAATAAGTATTTATCCAAGCCTGACTTCAGATTGTAAACATCAAGTTTAATTGTACCATTATTTCTTCTGCTTTCCTCCTAGTTGTTGGTTTAGCAATATGGCACTTTCCTTAAAAAATGATTAGTACAGTAAGAACACACAAACTATCAAAGTTTAATATTAACTTGGATAAAGTGGATCAGTGTTGAACCTTAGGAAGACACTAGCTGGCATCTGTGCTCTCCTCAGGGGTGTGTGTGTGTGTGTGTGTGTGTGTGTGTGTGTGTGTGTGTGTGGTGGTTTTGTGACTTGAATTTTATGCTTTTACATTTGTGGTGGGAACTGGAGATTCTGAGAATTGAACCTGGTTCCTCTCTTATGCTAAACACTGAGGAATAACCTGAATCTAATACTTACTTCCCACCTACATTTCTTCAGTTTATACAACAAATGGTAGGAAGGGCACAAGAGGACTTCCAGATTTGTTCACAATACAGTGCAAGCAATCAATCAAGCAAGCAAGCAAACAAACAAAGCCTCAGACTAGCCAAACCTTTGCATGTAACTGCCAATCCTCTCAGGGAATCTCTGGCAGATGATCTGTTTATGCCCATTGTAGTGTGTACATGCCAATTGATCTCCTAGAGAGTCTAGATGCTGTGCCCATGGGTCTTTCTGCTGGTGCCACCATTACACTTATTGGGGAAGCTGGCGTACAATGTCTGAACTCTGGGTGAAAAAAAAAAAGGCAGGACTCCAAAGGTGGGAACCAAATGGAAAGTGAGAAATGAGGAACACTGGGATTTTAGAGAATCTAGCTCCAGAATGTAGTCAGTGAGAGGCTGAGATGAAGTGGTGCTCTGTGTCCATAGGAACCTAAAAGGATGAGTAAATGCACAACAACGATTTTAAAATACATAGCTTCTAGTTTGGATGTCTATTTATCTATTTCAAGAGCATTTAGAATTACATTTTATTACTTAGAGTTTTAAGGAGAGCTTCTTTACTTGTAAAAGTGTTTCAGAGTGGGCTGCAGGTGAGCCAGTAATTTATGATGAGTACTTACGCGTCCTTTTGGTTACTTTGCAAACTGCCCCTTGAGGGTTGCTTATGACCCTGCCCTCAATGATACCTTGATTACACCTTGATTGTACTGTTCCATGTAACCAGTGCTCTGTGACTTATCTTAGTCAACACCCACTCTTCCCCCAATGTAACAAGTGCCCTCTCACTTCCCCTCTGCCCTTTGCTCTTGCCCTACTTCTAGAGGAAGTCTTTTAAAGGGGGAAAAGAAGGCAGTAGATATTGGTCAAAGGAGAAGAATAAAATTTGATTTAAAACATTTAGTGAAAGAATTTTTATCCCATTAGTTTCAGGAAGCATTTAGCTGCTGCTCTCTCATCATAGAACAGGAAACACTCATCAAAATATTATTTGCTTTGGTAAGTCAAATTTAATTTTATTGTTTATTATTTTTTATTCATTTATTATCAAGTGTGTGTCTTAGGGTTTCTATTGCTGTGAAGAGACACCATGACCATGGCAACTCTTACAAAGGAAAGTGTTTAATTGGGGCTGGCTTACAGTTCAGAGGTTTAACTGGCATGCAGGCAGACATGGTGCTGGAGAAGGAGCTGAAAGTGTTACATCTTCATCTGCAGGCAGCAGAAGCACTCTGTGTCACAGTGGGTGTAGCTTGAGTATAGGAAACTTCTAAGCCTGCCCCCACAGTGACACACTTCCTCCAACAAGGCCACACCTCCTAATTGTGTCACTGCCTATGGGGTAGAATTTTCTTTCAAACCACCACATTGTGTTTGGTGTATATGTGTGGGGTGTACACACACACACACACACACACACACATACACACACACACCACATAACACACACACACACACACACACACACACACACACACCACATACCACACATATATACACACACCACACACACACACACCACATACCACACCACACACACACCACATACCACACATACACACACACACACACATACCACATACCACACATACACACACACACACATACACACACACACACACACACACACACACCACATACCACATACCACATACACATACACACACCACACACACACCACACACACATACCACACCCCCCCACACACAAACACCACAAACAAACACTGGTGTGGATGTGTATACTTGTGGGTGAGTATGGGGGAGGCCCAGGAGAACCTTGGGCTCTGCTCTATCACTGTCCACTGTATTTTGTTGAGATAGGGGGTAAATAAGCCCTTTGCCAGCTGGTGTCCTAGGCATGTGCTTCTCAAGGATCTAAGACCTGTCTTTTTTTCAAACCTTTAAGTATTTTTACATATTTGCTTTTATTTTATAACAGTAATTACATCATTGAAACTTATTATTTTGTGATGATGGTAGGCTCTGGGCAATGTATAGTTAATGGCAATGGACATAGACTCATCTGAATTCATTTATCAATCATTACTTGTAGAATCTTCTCTTGGTAATGTAAATATCCAAGAAACTGAAGCTCTGTGGGAATTCAGCATATAAGACAGTGACTCCAAATTTTAACTACTTTCCTGTCATAGAGACGTGAGAACGTTTTTATTCCTTTGGTAAAAGCAACTGATGACTACAAATTCCCACCTCATTCAGAAGCTGGAGCTCTGGGTGACAAGTGGTATTGTCCAGTCTTCTTGCTTGGAGATTAATTTTCATTTGCTTTGAGAATTTGTGTATAAAAAGTTTTATTTCCCTGATACTGTTAAAGGATAAAATTTCCTCCCTTCTTCATTTGTTTTTTCCTTTTATAGTCTCTTTCTAATGTTAGTTTATCATTGGTTTTGTGATGTCTAATCTCCATAAGTTTCTAGCAATTATTTTGATATTGATTTCAAGCTTTATTGTATTGTGGTTACGTGGGCTACATGGAGTTATTTCATTTTTTTCCCTGTATTTGTTAAGATTTGCTTTGCGTTCTAGTATGTAGTCTATTTTAGAGAAACTTTCGGGATGTTCAGTAGAATGTGTCTTCATTGGTGTTTGGAATACTCTGTAAATATCTGTTGGGTCAGTGTAATGTATAATATCATTTAATTCTGATGTTTAGTTTAAAGCTAGATGACCTGCCCATTACAGAAAGTAATACCCTACTATTATTAAGTTGCTGTTAATTGGTGGCTTAAAGTCCAGTAGCATGCTTTTCATGAAACTGAGTGTATCAGAGTTTATATAAACACACACACACACACACACACACACACACACACACACACACACACACACGATGGTAATTTTTTTGTTATTTTTTCCTTTGATTAGAATAAAGTGCCCCTCTCTATCTTTTCTGATTATTTTTTGTATAAGTCTGTTTTGTGAGATACTAATATAGTGCTTCTTTCTGGTCTCATTTGCTTGGGATAGCTTTTTCCATACTTTCATTTTGTCTTCAACAACAAAATATATTTCTTGTAGACAGCAAAACACTCCATCTTATTTCTAAATCCATCAGTTACCCTGTGTTTTTTAATTAGGGAGTTGAGGCCATTCGTATTTAAAGGTGTGTGCTAAATACCATCATTATGTCCTTTTATTGTTTATGGTTTTAGTTCTATTTTGTGTTTCAATAATTATAGCTTCATTGGTTTCCTCTCCATAGCTTCATGTCAAAATATTTGCTTCTAGTATTCTCTTCTAGTATTGTTTGCTGGACATGAATTCTTTTAGCCTGTTGATACAGTGTAAAGTTTTTTCTTTTTCCTCCAATTATGGAAGGTAGCTTTGCTGGGATAATGGTACAAATGGCATTTGTGGTTGTTTAGAACTTGAGGCACATTACTCCGTGTTCTCTGACTTTCAAGGTTTTCATTTAGGAGTCATTGTTCTGATGGGTTTTCATTAATGTTTCCTGTGGCTTTTCTCTTGCAGGTTTTAATACCCTTCCTTTGTTCTGTATATTTAGTGTTTTATCTATGAGATGACATGGGGAATTTCTATTCTTGTCCTGTCTGTCAGGTGTTCACTTTGCTTCTTGTATCTGTATGAGTATGCATTTCCTTAATTTGGGGAAATTTTCTTTTATGATCTTGTTGAAGAGCTGGCATGCCATTGACCTGGGACTCTTATATTCTCTCTATGTCTAGAATGCATAGGATTTTTCATGGTGTCCCAAAGATCTTGCATATCCTTTTTGTTATGTTTTAAAGCTTTATCTTATTTTGTGTTTGAGTGGTCCAATTATTTTACTTTATCATCAAATTCTGATATCTTATCTTCTCTTTGAGCCATTTTACTGGTAAGGCTTTCCTCTGAGTTATATAATTGGTTTGTTGAGCTTTTCAAGTCCATATTTATTTCAGGTTGAGTTTTCATCAGTATGTTCATCTCCTTGTTGAATTAACTTTTCAAATTCTGGATGTTTTCATTATTTCATTTAGCAATTTGTCTGTGTTTTCTTGGAGTATCAATAGGTTCTTGAATTCTTTGATTAGGTTTGTAATTGTTTTTTTAAGTTCCATATCATAAGATTTATCTCCCTGGAGAATGTTTCTAAAAGAATGGCAGTCTGGGATGATGGCACATATCCTATTTGCACTTAAGTGGAAAGTGGCAGAAGGAAAACAGGGGAAGTTTGATGGTCCTACAAACTAGAATTTGGAGACACCACTGTAGTATTTCTTGGGTATCAACTATTTCAGGATTTTTTGAGTGTTTTCATGCTCCAAATGGAATAGACAATGGTCTCTGAGACTGAATAGGTTTTCCAGTGCCTACAACATGGCTCTTCATATTCCAAGGTAGGTTTCTGACATAGGGTGCAACTAGAAGGGTTTATATATAACCCAAGAATAAATAAACCTATTATTAATGTGACAGCAGACTAGAAAGTCACAAAAACTAACCAGCATGTGGAGAGTCAACTCTTGAATTCTCTAACTACCTTATTGTAGTCTAAATAGTATTGCCAAATTTCAGATCACAGAGTGAAGAGACAGAGGCAGAAAGAGACATAGTGGTTCTCAACCTTCCTAAAACTGTGACCCCCCTAACTTTAAATTATTTTGTTGTTGCTTCATAACTGCAATTTAGCTAGTATTATGATCATAATGTAAATACCTGATATTCAGGATATTTGATATGTGACCCCAAAAGGGTCATGACCCACAGGTTGATACTCACTGGGCTAGAGTCTGACTTCAATGGATGAGGAAAAAAATGTTTATTTTAAACAGCAAAGGAAGACACTCTCCTCCAGGAAAGAGGGGTCTGTGAGAGGGAGAGAATACTGGGAGTTATATAGGAATTTGGGAATGAGGAAGCTGAAACTTCAGAGGGCTACATATGATTTCAGTCCCTTCTTCCTGGGATTATTTGCTCAAGCAAGACAAACTGTCTTGGGAGAAAGTCTGCCTCAGGAAAACATTTCCTTTCTGTGGCTCCCTGACAATGGTTTGGGCAAGGCCTGTTACTGTAACCTCATAGAAATTCTGTTTGGTTTTGTATACCCAGGACACTCTATCATGCATGAATGCAGGAATTCTGAAAAGTTCTCTTCTCAGTTTCTTGTCAGAAAGCTCCAATGTATGTTCTTCCCACAGGGGATCCTTGTGTGAAACTGACATCGATGCATAGGGTGTTAATGAAGCCCATGTTGACTAGCAGGAACAGACATGATACTCCATCTTATGTTCTCACCCTTGGAGTAGTGTTTCTAACTATGCTTGGTTCTATGCTTCCCTTACAGATATGAGAAGACACCCACAGAAACAGGAAGAGGACCTGACACTCTAATTGCTTTCCCAGCTCTGTAATTTCTCAAGAATTTTAAAAGAGATTTGAATTCACGAATACTTGCTTTTTAAAACAACTGCACTGTACAATCATTGACATCATTTTTTCTCTGATAAATGTCAATATTTATTCAGAGTATTGTAGGACAAAAGAGACCTAGAAATGCAAATGGAGATGGTTTAATCTCATCAAAATCAGGTCTGGCTGAGAAATGGCAGCATAGACCTTGATTAGGTTCTCAGTCACAGATCTACTCCTGGTTAGAAATCATGTGTGGCTTTTACTCAGGTGGATCATAGAGAGTCACAAAGCCTTTACCTAAAAGTCCTCACAGGGCATCTTCCTATAGTAGACTTATGCAAATCAGGGTATCACAACTTGGGAAGGGAATTGCCACCAAGAGCTCAAGCCCAGGCTGGCCAATCATGTTCCTTGTGTACTGACATTTTTTATCTGCAGTGTCTTCACTCTTAGTTCTGAGTCTAAAGCTTTGGGCAGAAGCCTCTTTGTATATATCTGTATTGGTTCCTTTTTTTTTTCTCATCACCACGGTAAAATACCTGACAAGAAGAGTTTTAAGGAAGGAAAGGTTTATTCTGGCTTATAGTTCAAGAAGATACATGCTATCATGGCATCCATTGTGCTAAAGGAAAATGAAGGTATTACCCGATGCTTTCTTTGCCTGTTGTAATAGAAGGAACATGAATTCTCAAAGTTACGAAATTTGAGATTCATACCTTGAGAACTATTTTAAACCTAGAAGAAGAGTATTAAATGAAACTGAGAATTGAAAAACACCTCACCATTATGTGTTGCATATGTATGTATCTGTACTTGCCAGTAATTTGTGGGTGATAATGCCATTGTGATCCTGTTGGCTTCTTAACAGAATGAACTGATCCAAAGATGATATGAGAGCTAGACTGGATGAAACAGGATGCCTCCTGGTAATGACTTGTTATGCTTTTTTGTCCACAGTACAATGCTGTTTAAGACCTCTATGGAAGATAAGTAAATCCATGGGTTTCATTAGACTTAACTCTTCACTTCAAGAGTTTGAGAAACCACAGTTAAGGCTATTGAAACTAATGGCATCCAGCAGGATTAATTTTATTAGGTAATAACTAGTTAGAGATAGGGATTAGTAAAGCTTTTAAAATTCAGGTGAGGATTCACAGAGGAAAGAGTAAATCTCTGAAGCATTCATGGGTCATTAATAATGTAGAACCGATATTAGACAGGAAGAGATAGATTTTCAGGGTGGATTTGGACACCCTTGACAAAAGTAATGTCCTACTACTAGAAAATATTGCCCTTTATTCTTTATTCTTCCCTCTATTGTATCTGAAATTTGCACACTTTTTAGTGAATACCAGATGCTCAGTCAATAATTTAAAAATAGGAGATTGTTTCAATGAATGTATACTGTATTATAACACTCATATTTATATTGCATGCATAACTACTTTTTCACTCAATATTGTACATACTAATTTATGCTATTAAAGAAAAACTGGAAACTACAATGACTAGGTGACATTTTAAAATACATATTTGAGTAGGCATAATATAACAGCTTTTTAATTTTCTTTGCTATTTGGAGAAATGGCTTTTTGACGGAGATAGAGAAAACACTTTTCCTTGGGGTAAGGATCCAGTTGCCTTTAAATATGAAATGTGTTCTTGTCTAGAGGTGTTTAGCAGTAAACCTTAAAATAGCTATCTACTCGTGCAATTTCAGGCACTCGGCAAAGCAGAAACTCAGCACGGTCTGATATTACCTTAGTCTATACGGGCTATTCTAACATAATACCATAGACTGGGTAGTTTACAAGCAACAGAAACTCACTGATAAAACCATTTTATTTTTAATAGTTACTTAATGTAATGGATCTGATAGACAATTGTAGGGGTCCCTCTAGGTGTCAGGCAGGCAGCAATCCATGACTTAGTGAAAATGAAAACTCAGTTCAGATTGACTTCATCAATCTTGATCAAATGCCAGTTGGTTTGTTGCCTATGGTGATATATTGGTTATGATCTAATAAAGCCACTGAAGATCAGAATGCAAAGCCAGCCACACTAGACAGCCACAGAAGCTGGGCAATGGTGGCATACATCTTTAATCCCAGGACTCAGGAGACAGAAACAGATGGAGAGAGATAATAAAAAAGCATCTTATGTTGAAGTGGGAGAATCCTGAAGAGTTGGAACAGACTAGGATTTATTTTATAACTAGTTACTTTGGCCTAATTTTCAGTAAGAAACAGTCAATCCAAGTGATACCTAAATATTATAGTGAATTTAAAATGGTTTCATTGCTTAGGAGGATGTGAAAAATTGAGATGGGGACAAATTATAGTTCCCAGGAGAGAAGATGTTAGTTAGCTGTTGGAACATGGTCCAGGAAAGAATTTGTATGAGGGGAATTCTGAGTGCTTGTGGGAAAACTCCAAGAAAATAAGACAAGAATCTTGTGACCTCAGTTTCTTTAAAACATGGATTGTTCTTGGAATGTAGTTTTGCATTCCTCCCAGGTGTAGCAGATAGGAGTGAGTTTACTTTAAGTTACTCATTATTGCTTGCTGCTGTTATTCAATTAAATTTTTGTATATGCCTCTATGGAAATACATAGCCATGCATAGCTCTTCATTGTGATTGTGTACAGCTTGCACACATGAGAACTTCACTCACATGACCTTTCTTAACCCTTAGAGTGTAAATACATTGTCTGATTTTCTGAATGAAGTTGGCTACTACACATGAGACTTTAGTTCACCTCACTTATCCATTCCATTCTCCCAGGTCCCACTGCCTCTACAGCAGTGACAGTAAGTATACAGGTGCCATTCCAGAGAGAGGAAGATCTATGAGTCAGAGGTCTCCAGAACTTCCAGATTTGGCCCAGCCCAGCTGGCTCAAGTGACATCTTTTGAGTGTGATGATTTATTCATCAGCACTGAAGGAGTCACAGCAAGAGGAGATGCTGTAGGAAGAAAAATAATCCTAGTGAGGACTTCAGAAAAGCCACGGTTGGCTGAGAGGGCTCTCTTTAACTCCAATTCCTTGATGCAAGGATGCAGCTGAATAGCTCCTGGCTATCTTATGGTTGCAGCTTTCCAGAGATTACTTTTTCTGTGTGGACTTTTTATCTTAAAGGATGGACATTCTCAGAAAAGTACCATATTACTAGCAATTATAGTCATTATAGTAATCATTGTCATAATAAAAACTAACGATGGCTTCCAGAACATCACCAAAAGCTTTACTCTTCTCTATGTAATGTGCATAAGAACCACTCGTGGATCTATTTCCAGTACAGATTGTGATTCTACACCTAGCTTGTGACTGAAGTTGATAGGAATCATGCTGCCTCTCCAAACCACATTGTGAGGAGCCAGGATAGGAAGAATGAGAACTGTGTGATCTTCTTTTCCTTCCATAGAAGAAAAGAGTGGAACCATTGCTTGCTCTGCTGACTATCAAGAAACTGTTGTCTAGCTTGTCACAGTTTCTATGGCTTCACCGACCTCCTCCTTTGTACTGAACCTTTCCCTATAATGAAAAACTAAGTAGGCATGTCTGACCTGCTCTAGACTCAAAATCAGAAATTAGTTTTGATTAATAATAGAATCATTAAACTTTTAATTTAACTTGCAGAAGCTTACATCTTAGCTTCTTTTATTCTGTGGAGCTTTGTGAGAAGTACTCTGACAGTGGGAAAGCAGTAATGATGCCATCATGCCAGTGTATACTAGGAAGCAGACAGAGTGACATTCTCCAAACAGCTAGGAAATTTTGCCATGACTTTCAGATATAATTCTACCAGGTCTGCCAGACCAGAAGTCCTAATTGCCAATTAAGATCCAGTGTTGACACTTATTGGGTACTAAGAATTAGACATAAGGGACTTTAAAAATTATAGATATTTTATTAATTCTATGAGAATTTCAAACATTCATACACAAATTTTGATCATATTTACTTCAACTTCTTAGTCTAAGTCCTCCTGGATCCACTCCCTCCCTAGCTTTTCAGTCCTCCCAGTTTCATATACTTTTCTCTTTGAAAATAACCCAATCAAATTTGTGTTGCTCATAAAGTCAAGGGTGTGGGACTGTCCATTGCAGCATGACTCATCTACCAGGGACCACAACCTTAAGGAAATTCTGCCCTTGCAACCACGTACTGTCAGTGGACCCTCAGCTGGGTGTATGTGGGCTCATGAGTCCCTTCCTATCCATGCAGGAATGTTGACTGGTTTGAACTTCTGCAGGCAATCACAGTTGCTATGAGTTCATGAATGCATCAGTCTTGTTTTGTCCTGAAAACACTGTTTCATTCTGGTTCTTCCAATCTTTCTGTCGCCTCCTTCTCAGTGTTCCATGAGTCTTAGTGTGGAGGGTCTGTGATCTAGATGTTCCATATATGGCTGAGCACTCCACAGACACTTGCCCTCTGTGAGTCTCTGCATTCTCTGCCATCCACTACACAAAGAACCTTCTCTGATGAGGACTGAGAGCTGCACGCGTGTGTGTGTGCACACATAAACACACACACACACACACACACACACACACACACACACACACACACACACACACTTAGAAAGCATTTTGTTATTGTAATAGTAAATTCACAGGTTCACCCCTGGGCTTAAGGGCCTACCAGACCCTTGGTAGGTTCTTGGCAAGACTGACAGAGCCAAGCAATGTGTTTCCTCCTGTGGAATGGGCTTTAAATCCCATCAGAAAGAGGTTGGTTAACCCCAAAACATTTGTGCCATAGTTGCACACCTGTTGGTGTATCTTGCCATCACAGTCATTATTTTAGCTCATAGGGAAGAACTTCTAAAATGTGTATAGACAAAACACTTTTTGAACAGTGAGAGTTGTTTTTCATTTACCTTTTGTTGGTTGTGACACCCATACAGAATTTTCTCTTTCAAATTATGCTTAAACTCGCATTGCTAATATAAAATGGATAAGCCTGAAATTATACAAAGATGAATTAGTTTCCTTGTTTATTATTTAGTTTTTTTTATTAGTTCAAGTTAGGGAACAAGCTTGTTTCACATGTAAGTCCCTTCTCTCTCTCCCTCTCCTCACCCCCATTCCTCCTTCCCCACCCCCAGCCTACCCGCCACCCCATCCACCCACTACTCCCCAGGCAGGGTAGGGCCCTCAACAGGGGCTCTGGAAAGTTCACCAAATCTTCCTGTGCTGGGCCTGGGCCCTTCCCCATGTGTCCAGGGCCAGAGTGTATCTCTTCATGTGGGCTCTCAAAGTCCCTTCTTACACCCGGGAAAAATACTAATCCACTACCAGAGGCTCCCTGGAGTGCAGAGGCCTCCTTATTGACATCCATGTTCAGGGGTCTGGATCAGTCTTGTACTGGCCTCCCAACAACATCTGGGGTCAATGTGCTCTCCCTTGTTCAGGCCAACTGTTTCTGTGGGTTTCTCCAACCTGGTACAGACCTCTTCGCTCTTCATTCCTCCCTCTCTTCAACTAAATTCCAGATTTCAGCTCAGTGTATATCTGTGGATGTCTGTCTCTGCTTCCATCAGCCACTGGATGAGACCTCTAGGATGGTATAAAGAGAAGTAAACAATCTCATTTTAGGGGATGGGCTTTTAGGTTATCCTCTCCACCATTGCCTGGATTGTCAGATCGTGTCATCCTTGTAGGTCTCTGGAGATCTCCCTAGTTCTAGATCTCTTCTCGGACCTATAGTGGCTCCCTCTGATATGGTATCTCTCATCTTGCTCTCTCTCCTTTATTCTTCCCCCAACTCAATATTTCTGCTCCTCCATTTCCTCTCCTCTCCTCCTCTTCTCCTGCTCTTATTGTGGCAGCTCCCTCTCCCTACCCTCATGCTCCCAATTAGCTCAGGAGTTCATGCCACTTCCCATTCCTGGGGTCCATGCATTTTTCCCTTAGGGTCCTTTATGTTTCCTAGTTTCTTTGGTGAAGAGGATTATAGGCTGGTAATCCTTTGCTCTATGTCTAAAATTCATATATCAGTGAGTACATACCATGTTTGTCTTTTTGTGACTGGGTTACCTCACTCAGGATGGTTTCTTCTAGTTCCATCCATTTGCCTGTGAATTTCAAGATTCCATTGCTTTTTTCTGCTCAGTAGTATTCCATTGTATAAATGTACCGCATTTTCTCTATCCATTCTTCAGTTGAGGGGCATCTAGGTTGCGTCCAGGTTCTGGCTATTACAAACAATGCTGCTATGAATATGTTGGAACACATGTCCTTGTTGTATGAACATGCACTATTTGGGTATACACCAAAGAGAGGAATGGCTGGATCTAGACTGATTTCCATTTTTCTGAGAAACCGCCATACTGATTTCCAGAGTGGTCTTACAAGTTCGCATTCCCACCAGCAATGGAGGAGTGTTCCTTTTTCTCCATATCCTCTCCAGCATAGATTGCCACTGGTGTTTTTTATTTTAGCCATTCTAGCAGGTGTGAGGTGGTATCTCAGAGTTGTTTTGATTTGCATTTCTCTGAAGGCCAAGGATTTTGAGCACTTTCTTAAGTGTCTTTCAGCCATTTCAGATTCCTCTGTTGAGAATTCTCTATTTAGTTCTGCACCCCACTTTTTAATTTCATTGTTTGGTGTTTTGGTGGCTAGCTTCTTGAGCTCCTTATATATTTTGGAAATCAGCCCTCTGTCAGATGTGGGGTTGGTGAAGATCTTTTCCCATTCTGTGGGTGGTCGTTTTGTCCTACTGACTATGTCCTTTGCCTTGCAGAAGCTTCTCAGTTTCAGGAGGTCCCATTTATTAATTGCAGACCTCAATGTCTGTGCTACTGGCGTAATGTTCAGGAAGCTGTCTCCTGTGCCAATTTGTTCAAGGGTAATTCCCACTTTCTCTTCTAGAAGATTCAGTGTGGCTGGATTTATGGTGAGATCTTTGATCCATTTGCACTTAAGTTTTGTGCATGGTGACAGATATTGATCTATCTGCAATCTTCTGCATGTCTGAATCCAATTGTGCCAGCACCATTTGTTGAAGATGCTATCTTTTTTTTCCATTGTAGAGATTTAGCACCTTTGTCAAAAATAAGGTGTTCGTAGGTGCCTGGGTTAATATCAGGGTTTTCAATTTGATTCCATTGGTTTATCTGTCTATTTTTGTGCCAATACCAAGCTGTTTTCAGAAATATGGCTTTATAGTAGAGCTTGAAGTCAGGGATGGTGATGCCTCCAGAGGTATCTTTATTGTAAAGAGTTGTTTTGCCTATCCTGGGTTTTGTATTTTTCCATATAAAGTTGAGTATTGTTCTTTCAATGTCTGTGAAAAACTGTGTTGGGATTTCGATGGGGATTGCATTGAATCTGAAGATTGCTTTTGGCAGTATTGCCATTTTTACTATGTTAATTCTACCTATCCAAGAGCATGGGAGATCGTTCCATTTTCAGGTATCTTCTTTAATTTCTTTCTTGAAAGTCTCAGAGTTCTTATTGTACAGGTCTTTCACTTTTTTGGTTAGTGTTACCCCAAGATATTTTATGTTGCTTGTGGATATTGTGAAAGGTGATGTTTCCCTGATTTCTTTCTCATTGGATTTATCATCTGTATATAGTAGGGCTACTGATTTTTTTGAGTTAATTTTGTATCCTGCTACCTTGCTGAAGGTGTTTATCAGCTGTAGGAGTTCCCTGGTAGAGTTTTTCGGGTCACTAATGTAGACTATCATGTCATCTGCAAATAGTGAAAGTTTGACTTCTTCCTTTCCAATTTGTATCCCTTTGATCCCCTTTTCTTGTCTTATTGCTCTAGCTAGAACTTCAAGTACAATATTTAAGAGATATGGAGAGAGTGGACAGTCTTGTCTTGTTTCTGATTTTAGAGGAATCGCTGAGTTTTTCTCCATTTAGTTTGAGGTTGGCTGTTGGTTTGGTTTATTTTGCGTTTATCATGTTTAGTTATGTTCCTGTTATTCCTGTTCTCTCCATGATCTTTATCATGAAGGGATGCTGGATTTTGTCAAAGGCTTTTTCAGCATCTAGTGAGATGATCATGTGGTTTTTCTTTTTCAGTTTGTTTATATGGTGGATTACATTGATGGATTTTCATATGTTGAACCATCCTTGCATCCCTGGGATGAAGCCTACTTGATCATGGTAGATGATTTTTCTGATATGTTCTTGGATTCGATTCGCCAATATTTTGTTGAGTATTTTTGTATAGATGTTCATGAGGGATATCAGTCTGTAGTTCTCTTTCTTAGTCATATCTTTGTGTGGCTTGGGTATCAAAGTGATTGTAGCAATATCCCATCTCCTTCTATTGTGTGGAACAGTTTGAGGAGTACTGGAATTAGCTTTTGTTTGAGTTTCTGGTAGAATTCTGCAGTGAAGCCATCTGGCCTTGGGCTTTTTTTGGTTGGAAGACTTTTGATGACTGCTTCTATTTAACAAGGCTTATAGATCAATTTAAACTGCTTATCTGTTCTTGGCTTGATTTTGGTAAGTGCTATTCATCCAGAAAATTGTCCATTTCCTTTAGATTTTCAAATTTTGTGGAGTACAGGTTTTCAAAGTATGACCTGATGATTCTCTGGATTTCCTCAATGTCTGTTGTTATATTCCCCTTTTCGTTTCTGATTTTGTTAATTAGCATGCTCTCTCTCTGCCTTTTGGTTAGTTTGGCTAGAGGTTTGTCTATCTTGTTGATCTTCTCAAAGAACCAACTCTTTGTTTCATTGATTCTTTGTACTGTTTCCCTAGTTTCTAATTTATTGATTTCAGCCCTCAGGTTGATTATTTCCTGGCTTTTATTTAGTTTTTTATATATGTTATAATATACACATTTGTCAAATATAAAAGTAAACTTTATCATTGCTTAAAAACTTATTTTATGATATTTATTCAATTAAAATGCCATGGAGACGTCCAAAATTGTTCAAAGATTGTAGAAAACTCTTCTGGGAAGAGTAAATAGTTTAGAAGGGTAACAAAAATCTAATCCAATACTCATAAGCCACAGACATTGAGGTGTATTTGTGCCTTTGCTGCATGCCCCTCCTCCTTTTTGTCTTTCTTTGATATTCAATTCAAAGTCTGACAATATTTATTGTTCCCTCTTAATCACTATTTGTGGTATATATCTCTATTTGTGGGAAACTGTAAATAGTATGATGGCAGAGGGTAGCAGAATCATTTTTCCCTTTTTAAATTTATTTTTCTCTCATGTATCACAATTGCCAGCCAAGATTCCTACCCTCTGGGATCAATGTCTTAGTACCTGTGACTAAAACTGGATTTCACATCCATGATTAAGGTTCATTAGTTGACTAGAGTGAAATGAAGTTGACTTTGATTTATTAGAAAAGAAAGAGCATCTACCTGTCTTACCTGGATGAAAATCATTATAGAAAGGAATTTCTTAGAAAGAAGTGGAGCACCCTACTGACTGTGAAGAAAGAAACAATCACAAGATGTTGTGTGTGAAAAGCGTGTGTGTCTTAGGCCCCCACATTCAGTTTTCTGAGTCTAAAGTTATACCCACTGTTTAATAAATGATGTCTTAAGACATTTGTTAAAGAGGGATTGTAGTGATTAAACTTCTATTCTTTTGAGATATATTTGTGTAACCTATACAGGTTTATTTTTCTCCCCACATTCTGAAAGTCAGTCCCTCAAAATACAATTGCCAGAAAATGTAGCATTCTAGTGTGCCTTTTGTGTTTGCAGCTAATAGACAGTTTGTCCAAATGGCCTTTACGCTAACAGCCATTGCAATTTCAGATCTTACTTAGTTTCCTTGAGTTACTTTTTTTCCCTTTAAAATAAACTACCAGATTTGTACAGATGAGAGTGATTTCTGTTTCATGATGTACTTGTTTTTCTATTGCAATAGCCCATTAGTTGTTAAAAATATATCTTAATCACATTAGCTATGTTTGGCTTTGGTTTTGACACTATTATTATATGATAGATTAGAGGTATAAATTAATGGTCTATAGCCTTGGGATTCTAATACCTATCATTAAATTCCCTTAGAAGCTTGATCTCAACTTTGCATCGTAAGGCAAATGTATTAAGGTTGCCAATAAAAGAATTCTTACTGTTTATTTTTTGTTTTGATTTTCAAGACAGAGTTTCTCTGTAAGCTTTGGAGCCTGTCCTAGAACTCACTCTGTAGACCAGACTGCCCTCTAACTCACAGAGATCCACCTGCCTCTGCCTCCTGAGTGCTGGAATTAAAGGTGTGCGCCAGCACTTCCTGGCTTGCTTCTCACTATTCTTTGGGTATAGAAGATACTCAACTAATTTGACCAGAACTTTGGATGTTAAGGGTTTAGAACATGTACATACAACACCATTTGCTTTGGCAAAATTTCCCCCCAATTTTTCTTTTTTTGAAATCAATTGCCTTACCTTCCAGTTATTCACAATATCTATAATTTGTTGCTCTAAAAAAATGAAGGCCTGATTATTTAGTTTTGTCTTGCCAACAACAAGCCAACTTACTGAGTAAATGGATAAAAAATTCCTGGTTCTACAGAAGTACGAATTTCCATCAGTCTCCGTGAATGACTTGAAGATGAAAATGTTTTACTAGCAACACAGTTACAGCTGCCAGCAATCAGACTGACAGGTCTGCTGAAGGCAGAACATTTAAATTGCTGAACAGCACACAGCCCCTCATTGCAATTTTTATTGAGCAGATTCTCTTGTCTGGGGACACACAGAGCCTTCTCCCACTGCTCAGAGGAGAGTTCTTATTGGGATACAGATCACTAAGCAACCTTCATTGTTACCATATGCTCTTGTATCTGTATGAGCATCAAATTTAATTCACCTAGATATCTAAGTAGAAGAAACATTTGTTTTCTAGGAGCATCAAGATGATGTGTGATTTAAGTTTGTTAAAGTGATTCTTTTTGTTTCTCAGGGAACTATTTTTGGTTCATTGTGGTAGGAGAATGGACTGGACACTTCTTAGCACCTGATTCTTATAAGCCCTGGAAGCTTCAAAAGAAGAACATCAATTCTAGTTCAAATAGAAAGAAAGAAAAAGCTCTTAAAGCAAAATTGTATTTTATATTTCATGGTCATTGTATAAAAAATATAACTTAAGTTTTGTTTTAGTGTTCCCTCCCTGTTCCGCAGCCACCTCAGAGCTCCAAAATAAACACGCAGACTCTATATTAGTTGTGAAACTGTTGGCCATTGGTTTGGGTTTCTTATTGGCTAGCTCTGTCTTAATTATTAACCCATTTCTATTAATCTAAGTATTTCCACATGGTCATATCTTACCAGAGAAAAAGTCCAGACCTGTTACTCCTCTTGCGTCCTATGTGGTGACTGCTCAGCGTCTCTGAAGAGAAGAGACCAATTTCCTGTTTGTCTCTGCTTATACCCTGATTCTGCCCAACTATGTCACTTCCTGTCTGGCCAATCAGCCAATCAATGTTTTATTCATTAACCAATAAGAGAAATATATATACAGAAGAATATTCCACATCAAAGTTTTATAATTGTTTTGTGTGTATAAGATTATATTAAAATTTACATGCACTATAAAAATAATATTTATTCTTTAAATCCCCAGCACTGGGGAGACAGAGGCAGGGAGATCTCTGAGTTCGAGGCTAGTGTGGTCTACAGAGTTTGAGTTCCAAGACAGCCAGGGCTACACAGAGAAACTCTGTCTCAAAACAATTATTTTATTTTATGTGTATGAGCATTTGCCTGACTTTATCTATGTGTATAACACGCATACTAGGTGCCCACAGATGCCAGAATCGGGCATTATATCCCTTGGAACTGGAATCACAGACAGTTGTGAGTCTTCCAATGTGTGTGCTAGGAATTGAACTCTTGTTCTCTGTGAGTGAGCAGGAAGTGCTCTTAACCACTGAGCCATCTCTCCAGTACAGTAATTAAAATTTAAATTAAACATAAAACTATGCCTGTATATTTACCATTATCACTATATAAAAATACAGTTTTAATGGTGAGTTAGTAGTGAAATAATACAATTTAATTGCTTCTAGTTATTAAATGTTTGGTACTGCAATGATTTATCTCATGTAGGTATATTTCAAGAACAAAAATGTGGCACAAACAACAGAAACATTTTCCCATAATCATAGTATTTAGAGACTTTGTGTTTTGTTATTCTGGACTCAATGTGAATTATAGAGTAAACCAAATGAATAATTATAATTTAAAATTTCAGTTAAAGCTGTGACACCAGAATCTAAGTAAGCCTCATAGTCCTGATTTTGAGCTGTAAATTTCTGTATAAAGTCAGGATACATTTCATTTTAAAACTGAACAAAATAAAAAAAGTCCCCAAACTTATTTAATTCTGTATAATGAAAAGGCCTAAAACAATAATCAATGTAGTAACAAGGACTGTCCCCACTGGATGTTACGGCATCTAAATACTGTCACCCAGAAACAAAATTAAAAGTCCACAGAGAACTAGGTAGTCTCTGGTTTGGAGAAAAAAAGCATGGAAGAATAGCTTTGAGCATCTTGTCATTCATGGTGAAGAAATTGCCAAAGGACTGAGAAGTGTGTTGGTTCCTCAGGAAAATGGAGATCGATCTACCCCCAAGATCCAGCTATTCTAACCCTGGGTATATACCCCAAAGATGCTTCATCCTACCACAGAGACAATTGCTCAACCTTGTTCACTGCTGTTCTATTCATGATAGACAGAAATGGGAAACAACCTAGATGTCCCTCAACAGAAGAGTGGATAAAAAAAATGTTGTACAAAATGTTGTACAAAAATTTATGCAATGGAGCATTACTCAGACATTAAATGCTCAGCCATCCTCAGAGAAGCTTCCTCTTGCAGAAAATGAAAACAAACACAGACACCCACAGACAGACATTATGCAGAGAGTGAGAGACTGTGAAACATTCAGTCCTCAGTGGGATGTTTCTCTCAAATCTTTCCCCTCAGGACTCAGGGAAACCCATAGAAGAGGAGACAGGAAGAGTGTAAGAGGAACACCAAGAAAACAAGGCCCTCTAAATCAGCAGGATCCAAGCTCAGATGAACTCACAGAGTCTGAGAAGCATGCAAGGGACCTCCACAGGTCTGGACCAAGTCTTCTGTACATACATATACATCATGCTTTCCAGTAGGGCAGTGGTAGAGCACACCTTTACTCCTAGCACTCAGGAGGCAGAGGCAGGGAGATCTCTGTGAGTTCTGGGCCAGCATGGTCTACAGAGTGAGTTCAAGTACAACCAAAGTTATACAGAGAAACCCTGTCTCAATGTCCCTCCATCCTGAAACCTCCAAAATAGTATGGCTTCCAGTTTTATGTTTTTGTGGGATTTCTGAGTGTGTGAGTAAGGAAGTGGGTCTCTGATTCTTGTGCCTTCTCCTGTGCTCTTTTCCTTCTGTTTGTTTGTGATGTCTAACTCTCATTGAACCCAGAGCTCATCAGTTGCCTAGACTGGTCAGCCATCTCCAGGCATCACCAGTCTCTGCTACCCACCTCTGCTGCCAGGGTTACGAACACACACTGCTGTGCCCAGTGTGTTATATGGGTGCTGGTGATGCTAACTCAGGCTCTCACATTTGCATGGCAGTCACTGTACTCACAGAGCCACCTCTCTAGCTCTAATTGTTGACTTGTGACCTCTACCAACTGCCAATGAAATGGTTCCAGGTCTTCAAGGGAGGGATTAGCAACAACCCCACTGCTTGATTCCCATGAATGAGACTTTGAAAACTTGTGTGTTATGGCTATGGCTTTAAGTGTATATTTATAAACTGTCACAGTCTAATAATTTAACAATAAGATGTAATTGTTAATTTATTTGAATATAATTTCTTCAAGTTTTTCTTTATCTGTTAAATTATTTTAAGCTCTTAAAGACAAGAATGTACAGCCTTGATTTTCCAAAGTTACATTTAAATTCAGCAAAATTAAAATTGCCCTCAGAATCCCTGAAAGGACTTTACTATATTGCGTTGATAGGGTCACAGAGATGTTTATTGACCACATAGATTATGAGGCTACAATGGTGAAAAACAGAGCAGAAAATGTCTGATGAAACTGAATGATTCCTCAATATAAAGTGGTCTTTTCAGCTACATTACAGGCAAAGAGAGTTTAAATACCATTTCAGGGATCAATAGCACATTTGGGTATAATGTTAAGGCTATGTATACAAACATGCAAGAAAAATAATTTTTGTTTTCTTAGTTGTGGCCTTTGGTCTCCTATACATATTCTTCTCTCCTTAATTCTTTAAAAAATTTTTTGTTGAGGGTGAGTGTGGGGTTGGGTGTTGGAATTTCCTGGAGCCATGTCTAGTGTGTGAGTAATTAAATGGCTTCTCACACTTCAGCTGGGTGTTTGGTTATTGCCACAGCCACAGCTAGTAGACCACACCTGCCATCTGGGAGGATTAGTTTATAGTTATGCTTCTGAGTTGATGGCTGCTGATTAGAGCAGAGAGGATGTGCACAGGGACATTACCATAGGCTATGTGTCTGAGGAAACTTGTCTGAATTTGAGTCACTTTAGATACATTCAATTTTCCAGGATTCCAGGACCACCCCCTTCAGATGAGGGGCAGAGTCAGCTCTCCTGTGCCCATGGTAAGGGGTGGGGTCAATTTTCCCAAGTGCAGTGGGTTGGGGAGGGGAGAGAAGAGGAAGCTCTTCTATGAGGGTGGGGCCAGCTCTCCTGTGCTGGGGTCATCATGGTCAGCTACCCCAGGGCCAGCGAGGGGCGGGGTCAGCTCTGTGGTGAAGAGGGACGGCTTTTCCAAGGCAGTGAGGGGTGAGGCCAACTCAGCATAGCTCTTGTACTTCAACATGTGGTTTACACAGTCCTCTGTGATAATATGGGCTATGGGCATCTATACTTCAGCAGG